>NC_047659.1:80753438-81054688 GCF_011762505.2 Arvicanthis niloticus | reverse complement strand
CTCATTCTAACTAATTTTTTCAGTGGTCCTCCTATATTACACATCTTTGTCTTTACCAAATAAATTCTTGTTTCCTACATGTTTTCCAAACCCTCTTTATGAAAAAATGTTCCAAATGTTTCATGATGGATAATAATGCAAACATTATGCATGTGATTTCATCAGGTGAAAAACATAATGCCTTTCTAAATCCCAAAAAACTGAGCACTTGTTGTATACACTGAAGTGCTAACTTTTGCTTTTGGAAATAGAGTGGCAAAACTATCATGTATTTCCTTTTTCCTTTTAGCAATTTAGTGTATAGGTTTCTTCTATTATAGATATTAGACATCTGCAAATTCTGTATGTGATTCCGATTCTTGGCAAGTAAAAACTATCCCCTGTTCACTGAAAATGATATACAGCCTTTCCTTTGCATGTTTTGTTCTTTTGTATCATTTCTTCTATACTGTAGAGCCATTGCTAGGCAAAATAAGGCTTATTGAGAACTATAGAGAGAGCTAAATTGTTAAAGTGTTCTCAAAAGCAGAAGAACCTGAGTTTAATCTCTCAGACTGACGTATAAATACCAGATGTGGTGACACATTCTTGTATTCCAGCCCAGGAGAGCTGCAGAGAGGATTTGGGCTTCACTAGCTAGCAAGTCTATTCTAATTGGTGTGCTGCAGGCCAATGAGAATCCTTGTTTTAAAGCAAATGCAGTCTTCCTGATGATGACACATAGGCTGTCATCTGGCTTCTACGTGCATGCATACATGCATGTAAATGCACTTGTATACAAGTGCACCTGCAGATACACTAACATGCACACACATACATAGATCCACCTACCTTTCTCAAATTTATAATTTCTTTTCTTGTGAAACATTTTGTCAAATGTCTGAAATGAGACTAGACTACATAACTGATAGGCATGTAACAAACATAGTATGGATACAACGTGCAATGTCTGATTCATATTCTCATGAGATGAAACAATCTACCAAATTTCATCATGATACAGGAAGAGTGAGGCATACTAAACATTTGAACTGTTTACTTAAGGGATTTTTTTTTTCATTCAATGGTCTTAGACCAGAGTTGCCTGTGGATATTTGTAACTGCTAAACGTAAAATTACAGAGGTGAGATGGCTGAATATCCTGAGTTAAGTCCCCCTGGTCCTAGAGCAATGAGTTAGGGAGCTACCAGCCATACTAGGCCCCTTACAATATACTTTTTAGATATAATGAATTTGGTTACATGCTTTGCCTATGCCAATGAAATATAATGTGATATGGTATTTCTCACATTCATTCAGGAGCTTTTAAGAGCCAGTATGTGATAATGTCTCTGAAGGGAAACACCCTGGTTGAAAGCTTTATTGGTCTGAGGAACTGAGGAGATTTGTATCAGAGCTCTTGCCATGTAGGGAATACATGTACTGGAGGCCATATTAGGTATGATGTACCACAGTGTTCAGTGTATCGAGTAATGATGTAATCTAATTTCTGTTTTATTAAAACACAAAATTCTTCTCTAATAATGTTTTAATTTGCAAATACACATTTGAAATAAATTCTGTCTAGAATTTGAATTGTAATGCTTGTTCTCCTAGTGAGCCACGACGTCATCAGGAAGAACAACTGATAGGCTTCGGTATGCTATGATGCCAGAAGCTTTTGGGTATTGATATTTAATGAATTACATAGACACTCACTATTTTATTATAAAATTGGCTTTGTATTAGATTTCCTTGGCCACTATTATTTTTGAATGTTCTGAGTTTGTTTAAGGTAGTCTAGTGTAAGCTGTTATGGGTAGGGTAGTTGTATTTTATTAATGCTTAACTTAACAATACTTTCAGCCTACCATTGTTTAAAAGGGAAGTGATCCCACCACAAGAGATGCATCTGTGCAGTGCTCTTTCCTGTGCAGTGTGATAGTACTCCTCCCTTGCCTGCTTGCCATACCTGAGTATTTCTCAGTCAACAGGGATTCTTCCTTCATTAACCAGCTTCCATCTACAACTTCTAGCAAATGCCTGACACTAAATAACAATGAAAATAGTAAGAGTCATGTCTGCAGTGATTGCTTACACTCTTATGCTGTACTATCATTTTCCCAGGGTAAGGTCCAGTTATCATCTCTATTTTGCAGATGAGGAAATGGAGTCACAGGAAAGTTAAAAAATCTTGCTCAGTGGGCTGACACAGCTGAGACACAAAAGCAAGACAAGAATCCAAGCACAGTTAAATTCATAATGTATTTTCAACCATCATGCTATACTTTCTTTCTTAGTTAAATATTTATGTATGAATTAATGCCAGATGAAAGGATAAATTGATGGACAATTAGGAAACTTCTTGCTTTCTTCTAAATTGCACACATTATTTTTACTTGTTCTTTGTTTTTTTTCAAAGATAGCCTATATGATTGCATGCTCCTAGGCTGTTATATCAATAAGAGTTATGCACACTTCTGCTGAATTGCTGTCGTTTATCATGCACACCTTCAAGATTGCACATCTGCCACACTAACCTGTAATTGTCAGTTGGTTTGTCTTTCTCCCTTTAGACTTGGAACTAGTTACTGACTAGGTTGTGTTTTTCCATCCTACCTAGCTATTAATATAACTATTAACATAGCTAGGCCATTATAAATGCATAGGCCATTATAAATGACTCAGAAAATTGGCTGAATATATTGTAAATGAATAAATTAGTGACATTTTTCAGAAACATGATTTCTCAACAGTGTTCTATTGATAATTTAAGCTGGATTTTTAAAATTATTATTATGAGGGTTGTTCTGAGCATTGTTGGCTATGTAGCAACACGTCAGATCTATGTCATCTACCACTTTCTGTATTATAATAATAATAAAATGTCTCTAAAAATTGCCAAGTATCTTCTGAGTTATTTAAATGCCACCTTAGGCATCTTTTCTTTAAATGGTTATTTGTGTTAATTTCTTTCTCTCCTGCTCTTCTACATTATTTAGAACTATCTGTTGAGTAGGATATAAACCCATCCTGAGTTAGTCAAACCCAAACAGTAGCATCTTATGGAAAACACTGTCATACTTTTGTTGGGGCAACAATTACAGGTCAAAGGAATATTTTTGACAATATCAGCTTGGTGAACTAACAAATTCAATGTACTTACTTATATGAGCATGGATCTCAAATATTAAAAGATCCCGTTTTGTATGGGTAGTTACCTCATTGAAGCTATGTTGTAGAGTTCTGTCTTAAGATAATCTACATCTTGTATACTCAATCTAGTATTTACCCAGGTCATGTTCAATTCGAGAGTAGAAAGGGTTAATGACTGAAGGTCTTTTGACACTTCCCTGCTACTAGGGAGTAAAAGCTCCATTACCATTACTACAGACACAGATATCACTGTATTATTCTTATTTTACTACTATTAGCATGAGGCCAAACACATCTCTCCTGAACAGTGATTGATGACCATCTCAGGCCTAGGAAGAAAAGGCCATAATACACTAGCAAGGCTGGGCTTTAGGACAATCTGGGCTAAAAACACTGGCTTAGTTTGAATCAAGCATCTATATATTCCAATTAATCACCTGTGACCAGCATTAGTTAATGTTCTGAAGCATCAAATTTCTTCTAGGAATCATATGGATACATTAGGAAATAGGAAAACTGAGAAAGTATTTGCAAAAACAGAAAGAAAAAATGAAAAAAAGAAAAAAGAAAAGTAAAGAAAAACAGAAAGAAAAGAAGGTACCTACAGGAATTCAATAAAATTTCACCAAAGCCTCTTCTAGGATAATATCATTGAAAAGAAACCATCTGAAGACAGGATAGATTTTTCTGATGGGGCAAAACTTTTCTTAATTTCAACATCAGCCCAACTCATTAGATATCAGTATGAAAAGCACAATGATTGTAGTAGCCACAATGTAGTTAAGCTTGTTTCCATAGCATGTGTGGGGTGTTAGTGTAGTTCTCCCAATAGGCAAGGGAAGCCTGTCTCCAGGAACTGTATCCAGGAAATTTTGCATTCTAAATCTTGTCTGGATCTCAGCCCCATTCTTTCCATGGCTCCATGCCGTGGCTAACCTTATATACTGGGTAGCATTGGATTGTTTCTATCTTTGCAACAACTGCAGAGTCTTACTTGCCCTCAGTTGTGTACACATTTTACCTCTCTACTCTGCCACAGGTTTAATTTACCCATTCAGGAAAGCTGGCATAGAGAATGCTTTCAGTTAGAGATGGTAAAACAAATTTGTCAGTCACCCCACCCCCTGGTTTAGATACTGAACAGAACTTTGGCTTATGATTAGGCAATATGTATGCAGCCTTTCATCTGCTTGCAGAGAGAGAAACACAGAACCCTATGACAGCAAACATCCTTTCATCTAGGAAGATTTTGAAATCCCAAAATCTTTTGGGAAAAACCTATGTAAAGTTTCCCTCTGGTGTCTGGAGTAACTTTCCTTTTTCTGTTTATGGTATGCTGCTCTTAGGAATCTCTCTAGAGATGTTTTCTAATACTGACAACACCAGCTAGTTGTAACAGTTACTATGGAGAAGCACCACAGAGAAGTCATAACACAACTAAGTTCGTGGTGGATTTCTTCATCTAGCATCTTCTAGTAACTTCTGTGGTTTTGACATCGTTTGAGGTGATAGAGAAGGAGGAGATCCATAGAGTGTAACAAAAAGTTTTAAGAAAAGTGTTGAGCTTTGCAGAGACAATTAAAAATCTCATTCTAAGCAAGATTGAGTTGCACACAACTTCCATGTGCAGACTCAGAAAGAACTCAGCTTGCCAGCCTCTAACATCAAATGTTATTGCCTGCAATCTGCATGTGCAATGTTCTCCCAGAGTGTGGTTCCTGCTTTATCACCTTCTCTCAGCTGCTCACATCCCATTAGATCTTTGTCCTGTGTCAGAAAGTCCTGTGCAGTAGTCTTCACAGTCCATCCATGCCCTGCCCTCTTCTCTTCTTTTTATAGTGGGAAATTAGCTGCACACACTCAGTTATATAGCATCTTCTCTGATAGACAAGTAGTAATAAAGATACATTAGAAAATCAACTATTTTGTTTTTGGGAATCAGAGAAGAATAGACAAGTAACTACATTTCTGGGTACAGCATGATGGAGGAATTAAAAAATGTGATGGAGTTATGGAACCATCTTAGTGGCAGCACCTAAGGATACTAAGAAGGGTGACAGTTCAGTTGTGACTGAAGGAGCAATAGGGCCAGTGACATGAATTTCGCCACCAAAATGCAGATACCAGTTAGTAGCATTTCACCATTCTGAGTTAATCAAAAGCCTGCAAAAGGTTATTCTGCACTGTGGCTCTGTAGATGAGACCACTTGATGTACAAGTATGTGCACCCGAATGCCATCCTCAGTACATGAATCCAAAGCTGTGTGTGTATCTATATCTTATCCTTTAAACCCAATGCTGGGGGAGAGGGGAGGAGACAAGCACATCCATTGGGCAAGATGGGCAGCCATTCTAGATGAGATGATAAGTTCTAGGCTTTGTGAGAGACCTGTCTCAAGGAGATAAATCAGAGAGCAATAGACCAAGAGATGCTCAACATTGTCTGCTGACCTCTCATATGTACCCTCTCACACACATACACTTACATCCCCGAACCCACCAAAAAAAAAAAAAAAAAAAAAGGAAACCAAACAAGCAAACAAACAAGAACCCTTTGCGTGAACCTTAGTCTTTTTTCTTAATATTTTGAAACATGATAATATTTTTTTTTTTTTGCTGTGCCTCAAATGGTTTGCTTTTTGGTCCTGCCCTTGAATCTCACAGACACTGGAAAATTCAGACTAACCTTTACCTTTCCTTCATCTTAATTTTTTAATCCACAAGATAGAGACATTAACACAGAACCTGAAGAAATTGAACTGAAATTAATCTTGAACATCCTTCCTGAAAACTGGCTCTCATAGTATCAGAAGGTATTATGGAAGCTACCTAAAGAGAAAGGCAATCAACAGTCCTACCCAGCTGTGACTTATATGGGCTACAACAAGGACCAGTCAGTCAAGATATCACAAATAGGGCAATAGTGACTCTTATAATTTGGGGATAATCAACAGCTATGCTATTAGACGTAAGGCCAGATCAATAGGAGGGTGTTTATACTTCATACTGTACTGTAAACCTAGCCAACTATCCACAGTTAGTAAGATCGTTGACTCTAGAGAAGAACCTACTACTGTTACTTTCCTAAACCAGAATAATGTCTATGTCTACTCTCAATAATTATGCCATTATAACCATATACACACAGAGATATTATCTCTTGTCAGTGAGCTTCTTTATATGGTGGATGGAGACAAACACAAAAAAAAAACCCACAACTGGTCAAAATGCAGAGAACAACAGAACACAGGGCACCCAGTTCCAATCAATATACAACTACACTGCAACCTCTATTCCTAAGGTTCAGGTAACATCACAGAAGAGATGGGTGGAAAAAATGTTAGAGCAGAAGAGCAGGGAACCTGCTGCTAGATAGTTTATCTTCTGTACATTATGGAGAAGTTGGTGATAACCAACATCTCTGTTATTGGACTTAAGGCCAGCTCAGTAGGAGAGTATTTATACTTGATACTATAAGTAAATTCTAAGCTTAGTGAGAAACCTGTCTCAAGGAAATAAAGCACAGAACTTTATATAGTTAGTAAAACATTTCAATGATAACATTGTCTAAACAAGACCTACATAATCACACCACTAGTTTGCATGCTAACTTGGGTAGGTGATATGACAAGAATTTTAAAAGTCACAATTTTGAGAAGTAGAGGAAACATGGAAAGTTTCAGAGAGGGAAGAAGGACAGGTAGAAATGAAATGAGTGTAGTATGCACGTAGGAATTTCTCAAAAAGTAAAAAAAAAAAAGCTTTAATAAAATGGTAAGGATATTAAATTGCATGTTTTATTAGGATTTTCTTTCTAGTCACAAGTGAACTATTCCATGATGTAGTGAGAATAACACCTGGGGAAAGGAAGCTTGAATGAAGACACTTGGAGGAAACACAGCAGCATTGCTCCCTCAAGATCAAACGATGCAGTCCTCTAGTGTGGTCACAGGCATCCAATATTTGCACATAAGGGCTTCTTAATTTTAGCAAGTTCATTATAATATTATCTTAACTTATAGTATGCCTTCTTAAGAGCCTAGTGGATTATTCATATGCCAATGAAGAAATTCTTTTTCTATGCAAAATGATGTTATTTAATAATATATGCAGACATAATTTGACAAAGCATTCAAATTTCTCTCTGTACCTCTGGAGTGGGTATCCAGGAACAAGGGAGGATTATTTTGCTTCTTTACAAATAACTCTAGGTATCCTGACATTTGCGAAGGGAGTGTAATGCTAGGAGTGTGTGTACAGGCAGCGATGTTAGCATATAATTTGCACACCTTTGCTGGGCTTTGACTCACTGTTTATTTTTACAGTTTGAAATTCCTTGTAATATAAATTTTATTACTCAGATTTTGGAATTTAGTTAACAAAACCTAGCATTAGAAGAACCCTTCTTCAACTCTAAAACCATTCTTATAAGCAAATACATCTTATTCAACAAGTAACTATCTCAAGGGTACTGAAGGCAAATTTTCCTCATCATCTCACTTGTTCCAAAGACTTATATAAATATGAAAAACATACACTTAACAATTTTATAGCTGATTTTGTGAAATAATGCTTTAAATTCAAAAAAAGGATGTTTGCATTTTCTTTACTGAACCACTCATATGTAATAACTATTAATGCTAACTAGACATGATGTCCTAAATTAAGTAACTTCAAAACCTACACTATTTAACAATGAAGAAAACTTTTGGAAGAGGAAGAGATGTCTTTAAACATAAAATACAAGTACAATAATGATATATACAGAGGTGGCTGCTGATCACAGCTAACCATAGAAATGATCATGGGGTTCCCAATAGAAAAGTTAGAGAGAAAACTGAAGGAGCTGAAGGGGTTTGCAGCCCCACAGGGAGAGCAACAATACCAACCAACTAGAGCTCCCAGGGTCTAAACCACCAGCCTGGGAGCTCCAGCTGTATATGTAGGGCCTTGTGGAGCATAGGTGGGAGAGGAAGTCCTTGGACCTGTGAAGGCTCGATGCCCCACTAAGGGGGAATTTGAGGGTGAGGAGGAGAGAGTGGGTGGGGGGACACATCCTCATCAAAGCAGGAGGAAGGGAGATGGGATAGAGGGTTTTTGGGTTGGGGGGAAGGGTGAAAGAGGCTAATATCTGAAATGTAAATAAAATATCCAATAAAAAAGAAATTGAAAATAAAATATATTCTAGTATCATTTATGGTATAATTATTAATGCATGTTAATTGTTTATGTTACTGGGTTTCACTGAGGGTGTGAATATCCTGTTTTGACAGTATCACACTATAGATTTTTTTATCTTCCTCTTCCTTGACCTGTTGTGCACTTATACGAATTGTTGAAACAGCATTCAGTATTCAGTATTTAGCTGAAGAAAAAAAAATCTACCACTTTGAATTTGGCCATATCTTCTAGAAAAGACACATAAAGTGTTTGTTTTCTAGGGCTGATATTTTGCAGTCCATATGTTTAATTTTCATTTTAGGAAAATGAAAAAAATATTTTCAAGGAAATTTCTTGTTGCACATATATTTGAAAATCTCTAACATTGACCAAATTTTATTTTGAAAATATTTATATAAGATACTATGTAAGTTGCTGGCAGGAGGGGAGTTGTCAATAATCTTATCTGAACATTGTAAACTATGATAGTCTATGACCAGACTAGCTCATAAGTACAAGAGCATCACCAACATTAAGAGGGTAATCAATTGTTTTTTTATTAGATTTAAGGCTGTCTACAGGAGGAGACACATGCCTGGCACTGTAAATCTAGCCAAGAACTCATTGTTGCAGAGGTCACAGCCACACAGAGAGAATTTATTACTATTATTCTGACAAATGGATATAGTGCAAAACTGCACTTTAATTTTGTATCTCTCTACACATGTATTAGTGCATTCCTCAGACATTACCTGAGAAGTTTGTGCAGTGGACTTTTCAAACAGAAACTCACAATGGGTCTAAATGCAGAGAATAAATGTCAATGAAATTCAGCCACCATGCATGCATCTATATCACAACCCCCTTCCAAGGCTTAGGGAACATCATGAAAGAGGGGCCAGAAAGATTTTAAGAGCTAGATGTCGGGAAGACCAGATAGAAACAGTGATTTCTAGACAAGGCAGGACAAAAACACTCATGAATTCACTGATGCTGTGGTTGACTGCTCAAGATCTGTGCAAGATAAAGCCAATCAACATTATCATGGAGGGGGAAGAAGTTCTCAAGCCCTCACTCCTAACTAAGGAGCTATGGATAATTGCTGGCTTCTGAGGGAGGTATAGTGTCTTTGGGGTTTGGTGTCTGCAGACAGGATGGATCCCCAGGTGGAGTGGTCCCTGGATGGCTTTTTCTTCAGTCTTTGCTCCCTGTCTTTCCTTTGGACAGGAACACTTCTGGGTGATCTTTGACAAAGAAGCTAAAACCATCCAGTGGAAAAAGGTCAGCATTTTTAAATCATGCTGGTTTAATTGGCAGTCACCATATAGAAGAACACAAATTGATCCATTCTTATCTCTTTGTTCAAAGCACAAGTCCAAGTGGATCAAAGACCTCCACATAAAACCAGATATACTGAATCTAATAGAAGAAAAAGTGAGGAAGAACTTCGAACACATAGGCATAGGGAAAAATTTCCTAAGCAGAACACCAGTGGCTTATGCTCTAAGATCAACAATCGATAAATGGGACCTCATAAAATTGAAAAGCTTCTGTAAGATAAAGGACACTGTCAATAGGACAAAACAGCAACCTACATATTGGAAAAAGACATTTACCAACCCTGTATCGGTTAGAGGGCTAATATCCAAAATATACAAAGAACTCAAGAAGTTTGACTACAGAGAACCAAATAACCCTATTTTAAAAATTATGTATAGAGCTAAACAGAGAATTCTCAATAGAGTAATCTTGAGTGGCTGAGAAGCACTTAAAGAAATGTCCAACATCTTTAGTCATCAGGGAAATGAAAATCCAAATGACCCTGAGATTCCACCTCACACCAACAGAATGGCTAAGATCAAAACCTCAGGTGACAGCAGATGCTGTGGAGGATGTAGAGAAGGAGAAACAGCCCCCATTGCTGGTGGGACTGCAAGCTGGTACAACTACTTTGGAAGTCAACCTGGCAATCCCTCAGAAAACTGGACATAGTACTACCTGAAGACCTAGCTATACCACTCCTGGGCATATACCCAAAAAAATGCTCCAACATATAACAAGGACACATACTCCACTATGTTTATAGCAGCCTTATTTATAATAGTCAGAAGCTAGAATCAACCCAAATGAATGGACACAGAAAATGTGGTACATTACACAAAGGAGTACTACTCAGCTATTAAAAACAACGACTTCATGAAATTCTCAGTCAAATGGATGGAACTAGAAAATATCATCCTGAGTGAGGTAACCCAGACACAAAAGAGCACACATGCTATGTACTCACTGATAAGTGGATATTATCCCAAAAGCTCACAGTGCCCATGATATAACCCATAAACAATAAGGAACTTAGGAGGAAGGAAGACCAGGATGAGGATGCTTCAGTTCTGTATAGATGGGGGAAACAGGGTGATCATGGGAGGTGGAGTCCTGGGAGGGAGAGAGGAGGGGGGAAATAAGGGGGCAGTATCAGGTACTGGAGGGGGCAGGAGAGAAGTACAGAAGATCAGGAAATGATAACACAGAAATGAAAAAGGAGCAAGATCAACACATTTTTTTTCTTGAGTGGAATTTTATTAGTGATTTTTAAGTAAATATAAGCTTGGCTGTAGAGATGGATGTTAGTTAAGTGTACTGGCTATTCTTCTGGAGGATTTGATTTCCAGAACTCACATGATGGCTCACAGCTATTTTGCAACTTCAGTCCCAGGGAATCTGATGCTGTCTTTGATCTTCTAAAGCCACCACCACACAACACACACACACACACACACACACACACACACACACACACACACACACACACAGTATCCAGGCATACACAGACACTCATGCTCTTTTTAAAAATTAAAAGCATATAAAGCATCCATAGTGTGTGCACCTTGGATTCACAAACAGCCTTTGCATCCATTGATAATGTGGCTACCCGAAAGCTATTTCACTTCTTGATCATTCAAATGTTTTGCCTTTGTAAAAGGGTCAATGAAATACCACTTTTTGGTTATTAAGGGTGTTAAATAAAGTTGTACTTTTAGGACTCTTACATGAGTGCTGGCATATCAAAGTACCATGTTTTCTGTCCTGTTTTTGTTAGGGAAAGTTTTCATACTGTTGATTGATACACAATGACTCAGTGAAATTAGATTCAGGAACAAAAGGTGGGGGCAACACAGGCAGTTTCAACTCAGTATGCATTCTTTGCTTTGGTTTTTGGTTTTGGCAATTGTTTCCCAGACTTGTCTCAAAATCTTAGTTCAAGTCATGCTCCTGTCTAACTGAGGTCATATTGTATTCTCTCATTTAAAAAGGAAAAGGCCCACTGCCCCTATTAAGATGCAATAACATTTGCTAATGTTATTTTTCAACTGTCAGGATCAAGAACATATTTTAATATCTATGATATTTTCTGATTTTTAATTAAAAACTTCATGCATAAGTTAAGAAACAATAGAAATATGAAAGAAAGGAAAAAGCTAGTGACTATGCAGATGCTCTCATGTAGAAAGGTAGGCTCATTTGTATCATCATCGTTACAGCTTAGAATTCTTGTGGGAAACACAATTCTGTGTTATTGAAAACTTCTAGAATAACAAAATTCTACCAAAGTGTTAGTAGTGGATAATTTTCCCCAAACCAACCAGCCCCTTATTTCTTGCCTAATAAAAGTGTATTCTGAAGATTGTTAATTATCTCCCAGAAATCTTACATAATAACAGAAGTTTCCACAGAGCTGGAGACTATTGATAACATGTTTACCTGTCTCTCTTTCAGGTAGATATGCTCAAGTAACTCAATTATAGTGAGGGCATACATTGTACGTATAGTATTTATATTTATCTAAAGGGAAGAGGCATTCTCTTCATTCATTTTTCTCCTTTTCTAGAAGAGAAGACTTGCCTATTGTAGATAGAACTGTAGCAGCTCCTTTGAGCTCAGAGATGATGAGACCTGTGGATTCAAAATGGCAAAACAGTAAGTATGTGATTCACAAGTCTCCGAGGCCTTCAAAAAAGAGAGATGCTGCTTTGCTTAAGTTTACACATGAGAGAGAGACGAGCTTATGTGTATCTTGTTTCTAGTTCAGGGTGAAAGTGAAGTGAAATTCTAGTTAATGCAAACATAGGTTGCCATGCCTTGAATATGTAATGTTTCTCACAGGCCCATAGGTTAAACACTTAGTCCTTAGCTCACTTGGGGAGATGGTGAAATCTTTAGGAGATGAGACCTACCTAGAGAAAGCCTGTCCTGAGCAGTGCACTATGTTCACTCTTCACCTGGTCCACAGTCAAATTTTCTTCTCTGTACTTCATGGCCACCTTTGCTTGTCCATGCTCTTTTCTGTCCCGATACTCAATCTTATCACAGCCCAGAAACCATGAACTGGTGATCATGGACAGAAACCTATGAATTGTTAAGTCAAAAGAAATATTTTTTTCCTTTAGTTGTTTTTGTCACAGTATTTTGTCCAGTCACTGGGGCTTGACATTTTTCAAGCAAGCTGGCAGTCAGTGAGCCTTATCCCCAATCCAGGTTCTCTCTCTCTCTCTCTCTCTCTCTCTCTCTCTCTCTCTCTCTCTCTCTCTCTCTCTCTCTCTCTCCTCTCTCCTCTCTCTCTGTGAGTCTCTTTCTCTGTCTCTTTCTGTCTGTCTGTCTGTCTGTCTGTCTGTCTGTCTCTCTCTCTCTCTCTCTCTCTTTGTGTGTGTGTTTGTGTGTTTGTATGTGTGTGTGCATGCATGCTATGGCTTCAAATTCTGGTCTGAGTGTGTGCACAGCAAGCATTGCTACCTACTGAGCCACAAGCCTTGTAATAATTTTTCCACTCTCACATAAGTCAGTGCTTCCATAGGCTACTTCCTTCAGTGTAAACATTGTAGCAACAGGGTGTCAGATTGCTTCTCACCCAACTTCAGGCTAGGCGGTGTCTCATGGACTGTATCACTTTGGTTTCAGTCCAGTCAGGATTTGAAAGGTGCTCAGAAAAGCACAGATAAAGGAAGCTGGATATAACTGTGGCCACCTTAAAAGTCAGCAGCTGGAAGGAAACTTCCTCTGGTTTCCTGCCCAGGTAATGTCCAGCCCTCCTTTGATCTGTTCCTCTAGAAGAATTGATTTTTATTCTGGGTTATGAAGCAAGGTTTGGACATAGTGGTTCAAAGAATTGTGATTTGTATTCTTTCACTTGTAGGCCTCTCTTCACCTGAGGGTGATGGCTTCCCAGCCCTCCCATTGTGCAAGGTTCCCTTTCTGTAAAAGCTTTTGTCATCCCCAGGACAGAACAGAACACACAGGGGAACCAAGGTCTGGATATAACGTAAGCTTTTCAGAGGAAGCACTAGATGTTTCTTTATAACCACCCCTGTAGACTTTAACATTGTTGTTTTGAGAGAAAATGTTTCCAGCTGGTAAATTCTGAACCTCCAGATACAGGTAGAAAATAAAACTGTCCTTGATCATAGAAAAAGAACTAGCTGGATTCTATGCTAATCGGAGCAGACCTCATTCTTTGTGAAGAGGAAAAAAAAATCACTGTTGCTGAAGCACTTTGAAGTGAAAGCTATTTGAATGATTTTTCTGAATGACGTAAGACTGAGCTTGGGAGAAGCAGATCAAGTTAAAAACACTGAATATCCTGCTGGTCATAGGCTTAAGATAGAAACTTCCAGAAAGAAAAAAAAAAACCAATGTTTTTGAAATAAAAGTTCTCCAAAGAAAGTAAACAGTTTACATTGAGAAAATCAATGACAGAAATGGTCCCCTTAATTAACGCACAAAGATATTGGCTACTGGTTAGCTACAGAATTGTAGTAAGGTTGTACTTCCTTGAGTCTAGAGGGTCTTTCAACTGTCAGGCCAGGCACACATGGAAAAGCACTGTTACTAAGTAGTCATAGTTGCTTGGAAGGCACTTAACAAAGCTGTCACCATGTTTTTAAAAAAGTTTTGTAGCATTACACACAGACACACACAAACAGAAACTATGTGTAACAAAAGGATCTGTTATTCCTTAATACCTACATAGACTATGTTTACTTCCAGCATTTTCTCTAGTAGCAAGCCATCTCAGTCTTCTGAGAAAGATGTGATTTATTCAGTTTTTTTAAAGCCCCTTTCTGTAGAGACAGAAGCAGACCTTACCACTGTCAGATTTCAGGGGGGAATTCTGGTCGCAACATTCATTCTAGCTGGGCTCTAAGCTAGGGAAGTCACTTAGGGCTTCATCTAATGCGAATTCTATCCCAGAAATAACAGAGGAAAAGAATAGGATAAGTTCAAGAAGGATAAAAACAGGAAGACATGTGTGGGTTGGACTTGATACCTGTCTGTATCATGCCTCTACTAATACAAAGCAAATAGTCAGAGGCTCTGGGAAGTCTAGCTGGGAGAAAATCTCAAGGAGACAGTAGATGTCACTTTCAAAACCAGGAAGCAAAGAACATATTACAGAAATAAGAAGAAAGAAAACAAAACTCTACCAATACAATAAAATTAGTCCTCCTGTGGCTGAAAGAAAAAGAAACCACTGCAAACATGGACTTTAGAGTAACTTGGAGAAGCAGTTTTCAGTGTGAAATATAATTACTGGTTCAAATTCTGGTTCTCCCTTCAGAGTCTGAGCTCTAAGAGGGCCAGGTCTGAATTCACTTACTTAAATGATCACAGAGACTGGCACATGTAGGTGAAGGTAATTGGCAGGGAAACAAGATGCACCCCTGCACACAGGACAATCATAGATTGCAAATGGCTGAGAGTAATATGATTATCAGGCAACAGCTGAAAGAACTCTTCAACACTCATCCCTAAATGGCCATACACTATTGTTCAGTACATGGGTTACCCAGATTGTTCCTTTCCTTTTCCCTTTTTCCCTTTTTCCCTTTTTCCCTTTTTCCCTTTTTCCCTTTTTCCCTTTTTCCCTTTTTCCCTTTTTCCCTTTTTCCCTTTTTTTTCCCTTTTTCCCTTTCCCTTTTTCCCTTTCCCTTCTTTTCCCTTCTTTTTCCCTTCTTTTCCCTTCTTTTCTTTTCCCTTCTTTTCCCCTTTCCCCTTTCCCCTTTCCCCTCTTTCCCTTCCCTTCCTTTCCTTGACTTTCCTTTTCCTTCTCCTCCCCTCCCCTCCCCTCCCCTTCTCTCTCTCTCTCTCTCTCTCTCTCTCTCTCTCTCTCTCTCTCTCTCTTTTCATTTTTTTCTTTTTTTGCAGAGGGTGGTGTCCTGGTTTTTTTTTTGAAACAGGGTTTTTCTCTGTAGCCCTGGCTGTCTGGTAACTCACTTTGTAGACCAGGCTGGCCTTAAACTCACAGAAATCCACCTGCCTCTGCCTCCAGAGTACTAGAACTAAAGGTGTGCATCACTATGTCAGACCCATAGACTGTAGAAGGCTTATTCATTTTTGCTTTTGTTTGTTTGTTTTGTTTTGTTTTTGAAACAGGGTTTCTCTGTGTAGCCTTGGCTGTCCTGAAACTTTGTAGAGTAGGTTGGTCTCAAACCCCCCAAGTGCTGGGATTAAAGGTGTATGTGCCACCCCCAAGTATTTCCTTCTATTTTAACATTTTCTCAGACTATTCAGGAAAGAATTTTGGCCCTGAATTTCAATAATCCTAAGAGTATTTGGAAATTATATACCACCAACAAGAGTCAGGAAACTAATCTCATGGAGGGGGGGAGATGTAGTCATATTTGCATTTATATGTATGTATGCATTTACTTGCTATTGAATGAGGAAACTAGCTTTATTATTCTGTGCTTTTTTATTATGAATAGATCGATAGATATTTATTTTCATCTTCCTCATATTCTCTCATTGTGTGATAAATATGAAAAGTGAACTTACATTAAAAAGGCAGGTGAAAGTGAATAGTTTCCTTTAAACTCCTTGGTGCTACTGATAGTATTTGATGACTGACCCCTCTGGATCTCAGGATAAAGGCCTCATATTTAGTATAAAGAGAAAGAGCTATAGAGGCAACATGACTAGCTGGAGATCAGATGGCTGAGAGTCAGAGGTCCTTGATCCTCTCTCTGTCTTATTTAACCAGACTGTTTGGATAGTCAGAGGTGATTATTTGAACTGGAGC
This sequence comes from Arvicanthis niloticus, assembly GCF_011762505.2. Lineage (NCBI taxonomy): Eukaryota > Metazoa > Chordata > Mammalia > Rodentia > Muridae > Arvicanthis > Arvicanthis niloticus. The sequence goes on along the minus strand of NC_047659.1, from coordinate 81,038,322 downwards.
TGGGTTAAGAAGTCTACAGGCCAGTTAGCAGTTGAAGTCATCTGGATGAGAATTGATTTGAACAAGGGCCCATAAGGTTTGTGAAGGCAGCCTTACTACAGAGAAGCTATGAAAGGAAGAAGGCTCTGAGCAGGATCCTAATGCTCTCTGAGGTGGTGGAAGCTTAGTAGATGCCTTTGCTCAAACTCTGAAATATCAAAGGACATTTACAAGACCCTCCTTGTCAATTTGATGGTGTGAATAAGGCCATTTAGAAACTATTCAGATGCAGGACTGGAGAGATGGCTCAGCTGTAATGAAAGTTTCCTGCTTTTGCAGAAGACCAGGGTTCAGTTATCAGTACCTACATCAGGCAGCTCAAAACTGACTGTAACTCCAGTTTCATGGGATCCCGTGTTCTCTGTCCACCACAGGATACTATGACCATGTGGTGTATATAAATATACAAAGATGCTTTCATGTATGTGGGGAGCTGACAGAAGGTGACTATCATCCTTGCAGCCATCTTGAGCCATATACCCTGACAAGAGATTTGATTACATTAGCCTACAACAGCTGAGCACACTCTGATAACATCTTGTTTTAGATATCCAGGATCTTCCCTTGGGTGTGTGAGACTTAAAGGTATGATTTAGAGATAAGACCTAAGGGCGTGACTTAAGGGCATGACTTATCGGTGTGGCTTAGAAGTGAGATATATAAAAGGTGAGGCAGACAGAAGAAATCAGTAGGAATTAGGCATGAGGTAGAAGACACTTGGACTAGAGAACCCGGAAGAAGAATTATTATTAGGTAGTAGGCACTTAGCTCTTGGAGAAAGAACTTGGAACTTGGAGACACTAGGGACTAGGAACTAGGAACTAGGAACTAGGAACTAGGAACTAGGAACTAGGAACTCAAGACTTGGGACTTAGACTAAGAAGAGAGACTGAAGAATAAACAGGATTGAATCACACTCTGGTCTCTATTCTCTGTTCCTCACTCTCTCTCTCTTGCTGAACCCTGACCCGCAGACTGGAGCATCTTGGGGCAGTGCAGGCTCTAACACTTAGCCCTCAAGGCTTTTGGCAGTGCGGGTTTCAACATTGATAGAGCGGTCCCTGACATTTTGGCCCCCAAACGTGGGGTAGCTCAGGCCGCAACACATGTATACACACACACACACACACACACACACACACACACACTAAATATTTAAATATTTAAATGTATTCTGATGAATCACTAGATTAACTTATGACATGCCCTGTACATTGTCTAAGATTCCTACATTCATGGGACAGTTTCCAGCCTCATTTCTGATCTTCAATGTTGCAGCCCAGGCAAAATGTTGAGGCCTGGGCCAACCCACGTTTGGGCGGCCACTGTATCCCAGCCCAAGCTGCCGCTCTGGTCTGCGGGTCGGGGTTCTGCAAGAGCGAGGGTGAGGGCAGACTCGAAGAATGGAGACCAGACAAGGTGTGATTCAATCCCGTTTATTCTTCAGTCTCTCTTCCTCTAAGTGTCTCCTGCTGTGTCTCCTCTGTCTGCTGTCTCTGATTCTCTCTCTATAATCTGTCTGGTTCTGTCTTCTATAGTCTGATTCTCTCCGTCTGCCTCTGCCTTTTATATGTCTTACTTCTAAGCCATGCCTTTTGGTCACACCTTTAATCATGCCCTTAGGTCTTGTCTCTAACTCTGATCTCTATACTTCTAAGTCATACTCTTAAGTCACACACCTTTAATCTCACACACCTTTAATCTCACACACCTTTAATCTCAAGGTATCTAAACCAAGATTATCGGAGTGTGCTCAGCTGTTGCAGGCGACTGTAATCCAAGTCTCATGTCAGGGTATATGGCTCAAGATGGCTGCAAAGCTGATAGCCACTTTCTGCTAAAAGTCGGCCCCCAACACTTCAACACAATAGAAAGCTAGGAAAACTATCAGCTTGCTGTTAGAAACTAACTTGCATGGGTCTTTGCATCTTTTCAGCCCATGGGAGTGGTGCTATTGCTGGTCCCAATCCTTCAACAGGTAGCAGTTACCTTGAATGATTTTTGTCACTTCCTGAAGCCTTGTTCTGCTGAGAGTGTCCCTTTAGTGTTCATGAGATTGCAGCATTCTAGATGGTATTTCCTTATATTTAAAGCATTCCCCTAGGTAGGAGATGATGCCAGGCTGACCACAACCTTTTCCAGAACTATCTTTTCAAGGATACCCTCAGATCATCATCTTTTCACAGATAATAAAATTGAGCACTATAAAATTGAAGATTTTGCCCAGTCCATATGTGGTCAAGCCATGGGGAATTTGTGGGTTGGTTTCTCATTCAAACTGTTATCTGCCACTATCCAGGCTTCCTCCAGTCCTAGTGGCAGGCAAACTTGTTTGAAAATTGTGATCTTTCAACTGAGTATACTATACAGAACACTGTCATGATAACTTGTGTGCTCTGTTTGCTTCTGCAGAACCAGGCTTACTGGAGAAAGTAGACAAAGAACAGAAAATGAATAATTTATATCTCACTCTCTCACAGAGGCTCCCCTCTGGGCTGCTTTCTAGGAAAAATATTTCTGGCTTGCAGTCTCAGCATGAGGACATGTGCCAAGCCCAGCCCACTGGCCCCCTCTTCACATTGTCTAAGATATTAACTAGATAGAAATAACAGGCTGCTGGGTTTGATTGTTGCCTTTATATCTTGGTCCCTGGGAAAAGGAGATGCTTTCTATTAACTAAGGGGGAAAACTTCCACATTCTGAGTGTTTATTTGTTGTCAAAATGATCCAAATGGTTGACAGACAAGAGTAGTGCTTCCTGCAAGGCCACTAGAATTATTGTTTCATATTGCATGCAAATTTCCCTTCTGAGCTCAGCTATAGGGTATTGTATTAATCTTTGTTGCATAACACCTTCCATATGCTAAATTAGAGACTGAAAGTAGAGGCAGACCTCATAGATGTATCTATCCTACATGTTTTTAGTATTTTGTTATAAAATGAGACATTTATAAATCAATAAATGTATTAATATGCTGTATTAATTGAGATGTTCATTATTTTTCTACAAGGAAAATTATATTGTTTATAGGACAGTAGGATAGAACAGCTCTCATATGGTGTCTTCTTTACTATAGGACTGTGACTTCTATGTAAGGCAAAGGACACTGTCAATAAGACAAAAGGGCAACCAGCAGATTGGGAAAAGATCATTACCAATCCTACATCTGATAGAGGGCTAATATCCAATATATACAAAGAACTCAAGAAATTAGACTCCAGATGACCAAATAACCCTATTAAAAATGGAGTGCAGAGCTAAACAAAGAATTCTCAACTGAGGAAACTTGAATGACCAAGAAGCACCTTAAGAAATGCTCAACATCCTTAGTAACAAGGGAAATGCAAATCAAAACAACCCTGAGATATCACCTCATGCCAGTCAGAATGGCTAAGATCAAAACCTCAAGTGATAGTAGATGCTGGTGAGGATGTGGAGAAAGAGGAACACTCCTCCACTGTTGATGGGATTACAAGCTGGTACAACCACTCTGGAAATCAGTCTAGCGGTTCCTCAGATAATTGGACATAGCACTACCTGAGGACCCAGGTATACCACTCCTGGGCATATACCCAGAAGATGCTCCAACACATAACAAGGACATATGCTCCACTATGTCCATAGCAGCCTTATTTATAATAGCCAGAAGCTGGAAAGAACCCAGATGTCCTTCAACAGAGGAATGGATAAAAAAAAAATGTGGTATATTTACACAATGGAGTATTACTCAGCTATTAAAAATAATGAATTCGAGAAATTCTTAGGTAAATGGATGGAACTAGAAAGTATCATCCTGAGTGAGGTAACCCAATCACAAAAGAACACACATGGTATTTATTCACTTATAAGCAGATATTAGCCCAAAAGCTTGAAATAGCCAAGATTCAACTAACAGACCACACGAAGTTCATGAAGAAGGAAGAACAAGTATGGATGCTTAGGTCCTACTTAGAAGGAGTAACAAAATACCCAAGGCAGCAAATATGGAAACAAAGTGTGGGACAGAAACTGAAGGAGGGGCCATCTGGAGACCATTCCACCTGGCTATCCATCCCATGTGCAATTACCAAAGATAGACACTGATATGGGTGTCAGGAAGTGCAGGCTGACAGGAGCCTGATATGGCTGTCTCCTTAGAGGTCTTCTGTTGCGACCCAAGCAAAATGTTGAGGCCCGGGCTGCCCCGAGTTTGGCGGCCACTGTATCCCGGCCCAAGCTGCCTCTCCGGTCCTCGGGTCGGGGTTCAGCAAGAGAGAGAGTGAGGACGAACTCGAAGAATGGAGGCCAGGCAGAGTGTGATTCAATCCCGTTTATTCTTTAGTCTCTCTTCCTAGTCCAAGTCCCAAGTCTATCTGTACTCTCTAAAGAGTCTCCCTAAAGATTATATCTCTCTGCCGTCTGCCTCTGCCTTTTATATGTCTCACTTCTAAGCCATGCCTCTAAGTTACACCTTTAATCATGCCCTTAGGTCTTGTCTCTAAATCTGATCTCTAGGTCACACTCTTAAGTCACACACCTTTAATCTCACACACCTTTTATCACACACCCAAGGAATGTCCTGGGTATCCAAAGCAAGATGTTATCAGAGTGTGCTCAGCTGTTGTAGGCTATTGTAATACAAGTCTCATGTCAGGGTATATGGCTCAAGATGGGTGCAAAGCTGATAGCCACTTTCTGCTAAAAGTCGGCTCCCAACAGTCTTCCAGAATCTGACAGACCCAGAGGCAGATGCTCACAGCTAACCATTGATCTGATCAAGGGTTCTCAATGGAGAAGTTAGAGAGAAGACTGAAGGAACTGAAAGGGTTGGTGGCCCCATGAGGAGAGCAACAATACCAACCAACCAGAGGTCCCCAGGGTCTAAACCACCAGCCTGGGAGCACATAGGGAGGGACCTATGACTCCAGCTGTATATGTAGGGGAGGATGGCCCTGTCAGGCATAGGTGGGAGAGGAGATCTTTGGTCACATGAAGGCTGAACACTGAGTGGGGGGTAATTCAAGGGTGGGGAGGTGGGAGTGGGGGGTAGGTGGAGGAACACCCTCATAGAAGCAGGAGGAGAGGGATGGGATACGGGGTTCCTGGGTGGTGGGGGGAATGGGGTAAGGGGATAAAATCTGAAATGTAAATATAATACCCAATAAAAAAGAAAACAATCAAAAATCTACTTAAAAAAACAAAAAAGAGACTGTGAATTCTATGATCCGTGAACATAGTTATTGAAATCAGATGTGAGAATATGACCCAAACATAGGCAAGCCTGAAGCAAGTATATAGTATGTTTTAGATTTAGTATTGAAAACCCAATCAAATGCTGGCTTTAATGGGTCTATCAGTTTTATTTCTTTCATAAACTCTTCTATAGTATTTTACATATCATATGAGAGTACTGAGAGCAGAACAGAGGAGTGAGCAAAGTTAGGAGTAAGTCATGAATCTATGAAGAAGCAGGATTGAAAAGAAAGCAGTTGAAGAAAAAGCAAGAGATAAAAGGCAAGGGGCAGAGATAAATAACCCTTGCTAGATGATAGATAAATTATATATATATACATACATACATACATACATACATACAGAGGGATAGAGGAAGAGATAGAGAGCTACCTTAGTGTCTAGCCACATTAATGGTAACCTACATGAGATTTAAATCCTAAGACTTGTGCTGCCTAGGTCCCTAGAGCTCCAGCAAAAGAAGGATAACTTTTTCTTTTAGTTTATTTGCATATGAATTCATTGAAAAACTTCTGTTCTTCATTATCTGGTGAGATATTTCTTTTACATTATTTAGAAAACTATTTTTGCATCATACAAAAATGTCTCTGAGCATAACTTTAGGTCTTCCAACTAACATAACATAGCAGCATCCTTAACTTTCCATCATTTTCAATATAAGGACTCCTTATCCAGCTTTCCTAGAAAACATTGGTATGCCCTCTGCGTAAAGAACCACCACTATTGGCTTGCTCCTTATTAAAATAGTGCCCATCTCATCTTTAACCACATTGTAAAGCGTTCTTGAGACCATATTCATACCCCCCATTGTTTGTAATGTTTGTCTTTAACTACTCTATTTTTGAACACCCCTTAAAGTTCTTTGTATTTATTTTAATTTTCCTTATGAAATGTGTTGACCCCAAAATTGCTCCTAACCTTAAGGTAGTGGTAAGCTTTTACTTTTCCTTCCAGAATGTGTCTCTTGAGAGGTGATTTCATGAAAAACTTCATCATGTCCCTGGTAGTGTCTATTTGCTACATCCTGACACCAGATCCTAATTCTCTTCTGAAAGTTGTTTTATTCTTTATTTATTTAGTATCAGAGGTGAGCTGCACCACAGTTATATTCTTTCACTCTTCCGCCCCAAGATCTGCAATCTTACAAACACAGTTCATGCTAGATCTTCAGGAAGAATCTGCAGCCTCCAATCATTTCGTGTTTAGTATGCTGCAAAACTTCATGAGGTTACATATAAAAAATAAAAGCCCCACTTAACCTGTAACAACACTTATTGAATGCTTCCTTTTTGAATTCTAACTGCATTATATCACAAAATTCATGAGTCTAAAGACCTGTCAGTAATGGCAATAGGAAATTTGTGTCTCTCCTGACCTTATACCTTTAAATTAGACATCTATCACTACAACATCTTAATCACAGCCAATAGAAAACAGAAATTAGCTGGATGTGTGACCTCCATTATCCTGCCTCTCTGGCGTTGCTTTTCTCCACATTATGGGCAATTGCTTTTAAGTTTCTTCCTACCTCTCAAGCCTTCCATTGTTGTCTTCAACTTTTCATTTTTAACACAATATTTTTTATACGTGTTTTAAAAATCTCTTACAATTAATTTATATCATACCCACTCTGCACTCCTCCACCTCCTTTCTTCTGGATCCATTTTCCTAGTCTAGTCTTTCCAGCAATGGTAGCTCCACTTACCTGTGGGTATTAGGTTAAGATTTAGAATGTAGTAAGAAGCTGGCTAGGCTTCCAGTGTCAAGCATGATTTTTTCCCTATTGAGTGAGCCTTAAGTTGCCACAGTCAAGTCAGTGCTACTTATTGCACCTTGATGATATCATGCAATGCTGTTAATTGTTGTGATTCATATGTGCTGCAGCAGAAGTAGGGCTGTTTAATTGGTTCCCTTGGCAGCTTCCATGGTATTTTCTGGAACCATGAAAGTGAACCTGAAGAAGAAAGGCTCTAAGATCAGAAGCTTCTCAAATCATCTAAGTCCTATCTCCAATGTATGCAGTATCTTCAGCAATAAGGGTTCTACCATCAATTCCTAAAAGGCAACTAAGTGCTACGTCAATAATCTATAGTGTTGGGGAGTCATTTGGACTACTCAGCCATTCTAAAGGAGGGTTTTTTTATATAGTGATTGGTTCTGAGGCTTTTGTTAAAGGAATGAGGGCCAAATCACACCGAAGTTGTCTGATAAAACCTCAAGGAATCTTATTATTTTATATTTACCTAGAATAAATACATATAAGTGTATGTACACATACACACGAGAGAGAGAGAGAGAGAGAGAGAGAGAGAGAGAGAGAGAGAGAGAGATTAGTTACCTTACATGTGGGGTTGTGTTCCTCACAGAAGGAATAGATTGCCATATAAAAAGCCAAGTATCAGGCATGGTATGTTTCCACTTCAGTTGCTAGCCAGAGGTATTCCTTTGACATCCCCCAACCATAGATGTTATTGACATTACTTTTGATTACCCACCAGAACTTGAGGATAAGACCTTATTGCTGGAGGTACCACACAGATTGGTCACGAAATAAAGAAAAATCAGGCTAGTACTGACCATAAATATTTCTATTTCCTGACTAACTTTCAGAGTTCAGGAAGAAGATATTCAGGCTGGTTTTTTTTTTTTGGGGGGGGTGATCATCAACAGTAAACTCACCCACCTGTAAACTCTGTGAAGTACAGTTTTGACTGGCATAGAAATATATGTTTATTAGTGTAATAATGCCATTTTTTAAACTGTGAGTAATCAATTATTTTCTGGTTAAATTTTAGATCTGCTACACAGGAAGACGCACATGCCTAGTACTACAAATTGACCAAGAACCCACAATGTGTGAAATTACAGGCTTAGAAGACTACCTACTGCAATCCTTCCAAATGTACATATTATCTAACTGTCTTCTGAACTTGTATCTATCTACCCAAAGATTAGAATACATCTCAGACCTCATAACAGACATTTCTTTGTGCAAAACACAGTAATAAGTCATGCAGAAATTCATAACTGGTCAAAGTATGGAGAAAGAGTCAATGAAGTGCCCTGCTTCAGATGGGACATCTATTCATTAAGGTTCCTCCAGGGCTCAGGAAATATTGTGGAAAATCAGCAGTAAGATTGTAAGAGCCAGAGTTCATAGAGAACCAGAGTGAAACAGATCTATCTGCTGGGCATTGCACCACAGTATTCATGAACTCACAGCAGCTGTGTTTACTTGCACAAGACCTGCATAATATGAGGCCAGTCAACTTTGTAGTATTGAAGACATTCACAAGCCACAACTACTGACTGAGCATTAGTGGACAGTTTATGACCTCTGGAGGGAGTGTCAGGTTTCTTAAACATTTTTAAAATTTTCTACAACATTCCACTATATTCAATTTTCCTGCTTTTGATGCTAGGATACTTAGGAATATCATTTTCCTTTCCTGGCTTAATCTATTCTTGGGTGTTCATATTACCAACTTCATATTGTTTAGTTCTTAGCTCCATCTCCTTCTCCTCCTTCTCCTCTTCCTCCTCCTCATTCAACAACAACAACAATAGCAGTAGTAGCAGCAGCAACAACAAAATATGTTTTGTAAAAGCAGCTAAAGTGAAAATGACTACTCTAAAAAATTGAACAAATGAGCTACAAGTTTTGCCCATTAGGGGCTATAGGTGTATTAAAATAGACAATTAATTTTGGTTTTCTTTTTTACTTCAAAAAGGCTTTGATTATATTAGTTGGTAGGCAACAGAAAACAATTTGGCCCCCTCCAAGAGAAAACACAGGGTCAAATCATAGACAGTTTATTAAAACAGATGGAAGACTTGTGCCTTTAAGGCATTGTTATAACCTACTGGAAGAATGTTAATTTGTAGTTAGTAAATTCTGTACTAAAATTTTAGCTTATATAGCTATGTGTATATGCACACGTGTCTGCTTTTATATTTTTATACAATTCCAGGCATGTCATTTGAACTAAGAATAAAGGAAAAGGTCATGCTTTCATTTTGTTTCATGTATTGATTCTTAAGTATATATCAAGTACCTGTTTTATGTTATAACTTCACCAAGTACAGGGGTTAACAAAAGAAATGAGGTAGATGTAGTTCCTGTTCTCATGAGACTTACAGAACAAAAAATTTCTATAGACCAAAAAGAGGTGGCAAAGGCAGATATGAATGGGGCAAAGCACCTAAAGGTGATGGAGGATAAAGAAAAAAAGTGACACCGGAGAAAACTTTGTACAGTTCCATTGATACTTTGCCTCCAAAAGTTGCCTCCGTTGAAAGCTTTCTTATTTAAATTCCATGAAAACACTAACTGTAATTTGTTGGAGTCTTAAACTTCCCCTCTTTACACATTGAAACTGTTATAATAATCTTTGTTGGATGTTGTACACAGGTTCCTTCTAATATATTTCTAACTCGAAGTCCATCTGCAGGTGCTTTAGTTAGGGATGACCATATGCTATATTTTTTCCTTTGCCAGTTTGTAACTTCTCCAAATTTCTGGTCTTTCTTTCTTTTTTTTTTTTTGCATTTTTGTATACATTTATATATGTTTATGGGTGTACACATGAGTATAGAGGTGTGTACTTGTGTATGTGGAAAGCAGAAGTCCATCTTGAATATTCTCCCTATTGTGTCCACCTGTGGTTTTGGGAAATGGCCTCTCATTGGACCTGGAGTTTACTGATTGGCTAGACAAGGAAGTGGGGTGTTGTGATTCTCATATTTTCAAATCCTCACTGCTAAGGTTACAAGTGCCTCCATGTCTGTCTTTTAAGTGGGTTCTGCAGATCAGACCACAACTCCTCATGTTTGTCCAGCAAGTACAAACTTTATTGACTGAATCATCTCCTCAACTCTGAAAGTTCTTTCTGAAGATCAAGGGGGGAAATGTAGGCATAATGTTTTTTGTATTGTGTAAAGATTATCCTTGTGTTATTCAAGTGTTGATTTATCTGCCATCCTATCTTATTTCAATCCAGACTTGGCATTTTGAAGCTTATGTGAAGAATTTTCTGTCTCAAGTTTGGGTAAACAATACTCATCATTTATTCTCTACTTTGTCAATAAAAGCCAATGACTAGGAAACAGAGAGAATAGGATGAGACTTTAGCCAATCAGGCAAGGAAGGAGCAGAAGAAAGAAATAGAGGAGTCACTTTATGGAAGGAGTTCAGGAGACATCAAGGCAGAGCACACCTGAAGCCCAGAGGGCCAGAATAATTCAAAACATGTATCTTGGGGATTTTTCCTGGAGGGTAGCCAGATGAGTTTAGAGAATTGAAATAGACCATTGACTGCCTGAGTGTTGTGTGGTAACTCTTGATTAAAAGAAACAGCCATTGTATTAATTCACTGCATACATTTATATTAAAAGTACTGTTACACATTGGTAATGAATGTGTAATCCCCATCTCTACTAAAGCTCATGCATGAAATATAGTTACACATACTTCGTTCTTATACATTTATTAAAATTCTCATGACAAATTATGTAACATTTATATAACAATAGTACAGGCAGTACTTTTTGCCGTGAGTGACATAGTCTCCGCTGTATCTCACTATGCTCTTTTGACCATTATTAAAGTCTGTCATGCTTACCTGAACCTGTTGTTATTAGTGATGCATAAGCATGGTTCCAACATGAATGTTGCTTGATGTTTTCATCTTTACAAACTAATTAACAACATGATCAAATAGAATCATGTGCTAGGGCTTTATTTCTTAATGAACTACAGGCCTTGCTCACTGAAGTCAAGAAAACCTTTAAATCTCAGAGACTCAAATACCATAGATATGGTGTGTTTAGAAGTACAATCTATATCATTAACACTTTCTTCATCTCATTCTTATCTATCTACTGAACAAACCAACAGCCAAACCTGGATTTGTAGCTTTTGCCTATCTGTGGTTTAAACCCCTCACTGTGGCTGAGTTAAGCTGCTGGCATGTTACAGAATGCACACTGGGAAATTATGTACAGCAATTTTAGCACTTCTGGCTTGGAGATACAAGAGAATGGATAATATTCAGTGTGTGAAACCATTAGCAGTAAAAGGTCTTCTTTATCGATTGTCTACTTTTAGTATGACTTATTTAACTTTAAATTCATACAATCAAAACTTTCACAACGGCTGTATATAACAAGTAACATCAAATTTATATCTACTTCATGACAGCTTTTTCAAGTAGTATAAATTCCAACACACCAGTCCTTGTAATGTTTTTGTTTTATCAGAGTCTTCTGGGTCTGTTTTCTTCTTTTCTTTTCCTATTCTTTCATATTCTAAACACTAAGTCTCATGAAGTCCAAGCTGGTTTGTAACTCACTTCTGATCCAGTGCTCTTACCTACTTTCCTGAGTGCTAGTATTGTGGATTTAGATGGAACACAGTGTACATTTAGATTTTTCAAAAATTATTTTACTAAGGGTTCTCAAACTTTTCTACCCCACTTCTAGCCCACCGTCCAAAGATAGAGGAGAAAAGATGGTAAATAGGACAAGGGGATGTGGCCCTGTTTAGAAGCAGTTTTTGAGGCTTTTTCAATATGTTTGTCAGAATAGCAGCAATCCAGTTCAGTAGTGTCATAATACTACCAATCCAGTTCTAAAGTATCACCAAACACAATCAGTAATGGTTGCACAATCCAGCAGAAACTGCCAAGCCTCTGCTGAATCAAATCATCATAAATCAGCCGGATCGACCGGAATCAACCAGAATGCTAGAAATTCTCTGCCATGCCTCTCCTAATGAAGTAAAGACCCGTGAAGACTTGAGACCAACAAAGACTTGAGACCAAGGAAGAATTACAAGGTTAGCTGTGCAAGTACAGAGGAATCACTGTCCATTGGGTCCTATTTATACTCTTTTCAAATATCGTGTGTCCCCCCCCTGGAGTCTTACCTCAGCAAAACACCATGTGAGTCAACATCACATGACATAACCAGAAACTTGTACTTCAACCCAATTCCTCATATGAGATAGGCAGGCATTCTGTCACCTGAGCGACATCACTCCATTTTCTAGCTTAATACCCCGGTGCAGAATGAATGAGAGAGAGAGAGGACTTCAGTTAGGCAAAGACTTTGCTTTCACATATGGGTGTTTCATATCTTTTTCCTTGTGAAATATTGATGCCTCAGAATGCTAACTTGTAAACAGCAAGCAGCTTGAAGTTGACTGCTATTCAGATTTTGCATATGTTATCTTTGTTGAAGCCTTTCACCTTGCTACAGTTTCAGAAGGAGGGAAAAGACTCCAGGTCGTATAGGTACTATTGCTCCTTGATACACAGTTCTTGGCTTTAAACGTATCTGTGAAGCGTTTTTTTTTTTTGTTTTGTGAGACAACTCAGAAGCTGTGCTGTGCAGTGACAGTATGTTTACCCAGGTATGGAGGAGAAACTAAGGCAGAAAGAGCCAATGAGAGAATGATATTGTTTCCTAGCACTATAATACGTTCGTAAACTCAATGCATTTGAATATAACTAGTCAAGAAGTACCCAAGTGAACAAGTAGTTTTGGTGAATGAGTATATGGTATTGATCTGATTAATCTGGGTGTTAGCTAAGGTTACCTACTGTACTAGTCAATTTTCTCTAGAGGAACAAAAATAATATATTAAAATATGATTTATTAGGTTGACTTACTTGATAGAAGATGAGGACTCCAATAATGGTTGGATAGGTAGAAGACACAGTAGAACTCATGATAGCTCATGAGTCTTAACAGTCTTAGGCTGGAGCTGAATATGTGGAGGATTTCTAGGGAGCTCCTGGTCTTTATTCCATGCTGGAAGCCATAGACCAGTGGTTTTCAATCTTTCTAATGCTGTGATCCTTTAATATAGATCCTAATGTTAAGGCGACCCTCAACCATAAACTTACTTTTGTTGTTACCTTATAACTATAATTTTGCTACTGTTATGAACAGTAGTGTAAACATCTGATATTTCTGATGGTTGTATGTGACTGCCGTGAAACGTAATTCCACCTCTAAAAGGGGTTTTGACCTACAGGTTGAGAACACTGCCATAGCAGCTGGGATTTCCCACAGAGTTAATGTTGGCAGTGGAGTCAACATGGACTAGAAGCACTCACCAACTGGAAGTGAAGACAGGCAGACAAGCAAGCACTGCTGCTCTTTCATCAGATCTCCTTATATCTGGTCTGCCCACTTTTGAGGAAATGTCTGCTCTTCTCATTTAACCCTTCCCAGAAATCCTGTGATTCCATATCTAATCAAGTTGATAAACAAGATTAATCATTATAGTCACTGCTAAACTTTAGAAAAATTGATTTGATGCTTGCCCCTAAACTTATATTCACATGTATACTCTCTCCAGAAGAAATCTTACTGGCCACTTGGTCTGAGGGTAGTGAGGGTAGTGAATTCTTTTTCTTTTTTTCTCTGACATTCTGAACACACACTAAGCATGTTTTCTAGGGACACTGAGAAGCCTTCTTTTCCCTCTAGGAATTACATGCATAGGCAGAAGGGGATTGCTGATGTGGCTGTTTTCCATTTGTTTCTCTCTCTCTCTCTCTCTCTCTCTCTCTCTCTCTCTCTCTCTCTCTCCCTCCCTCCCTCCCTCCCCCTCCCTCTCTCTTTCTCTCTCTCTTCTCTCTCACTCTCCATCTACCTTTCTCTTTCCCTCCACCTCCCTCTACTCCTTCTTTCCATCTTTTTAGCTTTGTGGTTCTCCATACAAGGCTTTTCTTCACACTTAAACATAACATCTCTTAAATCCCCTAAGCAACCAGAAGGCTGGCTTTTCCTCCTGGCCCAAAGCAGCACAGCATAAGCCTACTGGCTGCCAGTGGGGGTGTTTCCTCAAAGCTGCAGCTCAGGCTGCTTCATGGTGGTGCTTATGTGACAACTCCATTAGAAGGGTGTGTCACACAGCCATTACCCAGTCACATCTTAAGTGCAGCCCGCTGGGCTCAAATACCACTTTGGGAAGCAACAAATAATTTCATGTTATTGGCATGGGTCGTTGCAAGCTTCCTCCTGCGTTGGCACTTGTTTCTACAGCCCATTGCTGTTACAGAAAGAAAACCCAGCATTAAACGTTTAATTCTGAAATATATTTTCTCAAGAGGTGTTCATTTGAGCTCCCTGGATTTCGAAAGTATTTTTCACCCTTGGCTGCAAGCTGTATCAGCCCTAGGCATCCAGGCTGCAGGCCACTGAAGGATGAAGAACGAAATGATTGCCCTGAAGAGTGGGTGATCACAGGTCTCAAGCACTTCATCAGCAGCAGCTGAGGGCAAGTGGAGAATCTATCTCCACTCTTTGGATGGCTAAAGGCTGTGCTTGCTGCTTGTATCAGGAACTATAACATTTCTTTTTTTCCAATATTCTGGATACTAGTAACCACTCAAGTGGAGCTAGTAGACTCAGTATGCAGATGTGGTTGTTGAAAAGTGTATTTTGGCTCAAGTCTGTTTGGAGCTGCAATTCTATTGCTTCCTAGCTGTAGAAATCCTATAGGACATTTCTCATGTAACTTAGAGTGTTTGTCTGTGAAATGGTGATAATGTAGCCTTTTTGAATTTCTTATACAATGTCACATAAAGCACTCACCACAGTATTTCCCCCACAGTTGATAAATATGTTGACAACTTCATCATAAAAGCCCCCGCTTTTATTGATTCCTTGCTCCTTCTGTCAAGAAAAGAAGGTTAGAAACCAGGCAGGTTCTGATATTTGCTTATAGAGTAAGCATACAATGGGCACCAGCCAGCTCTGACCTAGGACTATGCAGTAAGGCTCCAAATCCCCTGGGATCCTGTTAGGAATGCAGACACTTTAGCATCTCCTATGCAGTTAACAGCTATGAGGATGGAGCTCAGGAACTTGTGCTTAAGTAAGTTTTCCAGGTGTTACTTAGCATATGTAGGGGTAAGAGGCACTATCTGAACTATTATAACCCAAAGCTCTCTAGAATAAAGCATCTGTATTCATACCTCAACTGCAAACTAAGCCTTCATCCTGGAAAATCTGGTATGTCTAATCTGTTTGGGAAACAACTTCTGTTGATCTCTGTCCTCTTTTTCCCACACCCCTTCCCCAGGTTACTAAACTAAAAGTGAAAAATGCTCACTAGCTCCAAGCAAGGAACTATGATGTTTGCAGGCTAGACAGCACTAAAAGGGATTTCTTTGCCCAATTTCACATTAGCTAAAAGGTCTATGATGCTAGAACAATGCAACACCTCAATGAGAAGTGCATGCCTTGACCTCACTATATGTCGCCTGCAGCTTTACAAAATGATCCTGGCCAAATGGCTTATCTAGTGGGCAGCAATGCTGGGAAATAATATTGATTTATAATATAGATATTAGGCAACCAAGGAATGCTCCTAGTTTCACATGTCCATCAAATCAAGTCTTAGACAACACCTTTTGGGCTTTTCACTAGGATTACCTGCTTTAGAGATTTATACTAATTTATTGGCTGAGCTTGAATCTAGGTACATTTGATATTGGTCTTTCCTGTGCAATCGCATCCCTGTGATAGCCTACCCAGGGATTATTTATGGCTCTCAATGCCATCATCTTTTTTTACTTTAGGGAGAAAGGACAATACACACACACACACACACACACACACACACACACAGAGACAGACACACAGACATACACACGCACAGTTACGTATACAAAAAGCAAAAATCCTATAATAATAATGATTGTAAGAACACACATATACATATTTATTACATAGTTATATGTAACATATAAACAGTATATATTTATTATGAAGATGGTATTGTCTTAAATTCTTGAATTATCTCGCTTAATTCTCAAAATGAGCCTTGTTAATTTCTGCTTATTTCTTGCCATTACCTTTTCAAATAAGTTTTGGCCTTTGAAGCAGCTTTTTGATACATAGTTCAAGTTGACCTCAAACTTGCAATACTCCTGCCTCAGCTTTCTGAGAGCTAAGATTACAGACATTGCTCTATGCACAGGTCTTTTGTCCCTTTATAAAAAAAAAAATCAAGGCATACAATAAATACTTTTCCTATGATAGCACAGTTCTAATCGCCACTCAGAGACAGGAACTAAGGAATTTGACAGCACTGCTTCCCGAATGCTGCTCGGAGTATGAAGGAGAAGAAATACCCATTGAGTGCTCAACCTAAGTAGCTTTCAGCTGGACCAACCTCCAGTTTTCGAGTTTCTATCTCCTTTGCTGTCTCTCTGCCCCTATTTTCCACTATAGTCTCTCTGTGGAACATCTACTTTGACATTTGTTTTGAGGATCTGATTCTGATTCTGATTCTAGCTCTACTTCCTTTGGCTTCAAAGCATCCCAGCTTCCATTCCCACAATGTCTTCAAACTCTTTGCTGGCTTCTGTCAACATGCTTTTTTTTTTCCCATGAAATTTTCCCTTTTAGTAAGTCAGTGATTCTGATCACAGAAAAAAGAAACACAAAGTGAGATTGGATCCCAAGAGATCAGATAGTTGGCAAGAAGTTTCCCAAACAGTCCAGTTGTCCTATCCATGGTTTAATGCCCTGACTTTTATTGCTCTTGTCTCAGGTATATCTTATGGCTCCTCTGTCTCTTCCAAGCAAATATAGAACAAAACTAGAGCCTGGAGTGCTTTGGAATTCTTTTCAGAGTCTGCCTTGCCATGGTGCTAAATTCTTTGCAATCAAAATTTTAGTGGTCTGTGATATTCTACAGTCCCAAACAGATCCCCCAACCCCCTGCTTAATCCATCATACATACATAACAAAAGGCAGTAGCTGGATGGTATGAGATTTTTTTTTTTATCTGTTCACTTATAGACCAGTACAGTAACTCTTACTGTATACTAGCAAAGGAGTTCTATTTTGTTGTCAGTATGTTGGGAAATAATAATGACATGACTGTAGTTATAAGATTTGCTATGTACCAGACAATGTTCTAGCATACTGGAAGACTTTTATCTATGAAGAATAGATTCATTATCAAGATCAAGTGTAACTCAACAGTGAGAGCACTAAACCCAAATGGAGCACTCAGCAAGTTGCTCTTGGGTATCAGGATGGAAACATTAAGGTCAGGGGTAGAGGTAGAAAAGGCAGAAAAAGTTTATATTGTAGAAAAGTCAAGTACATGCTCCAAAAATACCTGGGTAAGCAAAGTTATGCAAAGGAGAGGCCAGAGACAAAAAAAAAAAATTCACTGAATGCTTAATTCATGGTGTTCACTTCCTATAGAAGTGTATTTGGTTCTCTCACCAAACATTCTTTCAGTCATTTTGGGCTTCCCAAAACAAAATATCATAGGCAAGGTAGCTGTCTTAGAGTTTCTATAAATATGAAAAGATACCATGATCATGGCAATTCTTGCATAGGAAAACATTTCACTGGGGCTGGCTTACAGTTCAGAGGCTTATTCCATTATCATCAGAACAGAAACGTGGAAGTATGCAGGCAGACATGATACTGAAGATGTAAGTGAGAGTTCTGTGTCTGAATCTGCGGGCAGTAGGAAGATACTGCCACACTGGGCCTGATTTGAGCATCTGAAACCTCAAGCCCACCCCCTGTAACACACTTCCTCCAATAAGGCCACACCTGATAGTGCCATCCCCTATGGGGGACGATTTTTATTTAAACTACCACAGTGGCAACTAGAAGCAATTTAATTTTTACATTTCAGAAGGCTGATAAGTTCATGAATAAATTTCTGGAAGAAACTTTGATTCTGGCTTAGTTTTTCTCTATGTCCTCAGACAACTTCTGCTTAGTGTAATGGGCACATAAAGACCTTTCTTCTTCTAAAGCTACAAGTCTTATTGGATTAAGAGCTTACTCTTACAGATTCATTCATGTTCTCTTAAAGTCCTATTTCAAAAACATAGTTACACCGAAGGTTAGGGACTCAACATTATAAATTTGAGGAAGTACAACTTAATTCAAAGTGGATTCCATGAACAAAAAGCATTATTAGTTTCATTTGAAGGATGAGAAAATTGATGCTTAGAAATAGCAATAATGTGCCCATGAAATCACATATGAGATTTGGTAAGTACAGATTAAAGCCAGAAGCTCTGACTCCAGCCTGGCTACTTACCATCCCCACTGTCAAAGGGCACTTTACCAATGGGATAAAGTTCAGGAAAGTTACATTTGAGTTTCTATTGACACAGTACATAGCCTGGCCTCTTGGATCATATTACCCTGAAAACCTTTACCTGCTGGGTATGGCAGCCTCCATGACTTTGTCTTTGACTCTGCTTCAGTTAAATGGTTGGTTCCAGCAGGTGTTTTGTCTTTCTAACAAAGTTGGCAAATCTTGGAAATTCAGAGTGGTCTTCTGTGATACTTTCCTACCTATGATAGCAAGAATCAACCTTTCAACATTTCATCTGGATGCCACCAGGGTGGTTAATGAAACCAGTACCTCATGGCATCTTTCCTTCAGGTAATATTTCTAGTTGGCCAGATGTAACCTTTTGCTGTTTGTAGCAATAAATCCAACCAGCAGATTCTCTGAGACCCAACAACTTTTCCTTCTTAGTGCTATGTCTGCAGAAAGCTTTCTTGCTTGTTTTGACCATGCTTTTTCTGAGAGGACATAAGCAATCATTTGTTCTCTGTTTTTAGATTGCCAATGACAAAGCAAAGTATGTTTCTAGTGAAGTCTTTGCAGAACAATGGAGTTCACTGGGTGTATTTCCAGAGCACAAGTCAGGGGTTCTAGGGGAATGGGTGATCCCAAAGCAGTTGTGACCAAAATGTCTCATCCACCACTAGATGATGATTTCTACAGAGCAGCATATAGGGAATCCCTTCTTCTCTTAACAGTATATATACTCTAGCACGTCTTGAGATCACAAGCTATGTTCAATTGTGGAAGAATTATAGAAGAATTATATATACTTGTCTGAGTTATACAGGAAGAGCATCAGAAATCTCTAATGAGTGTCAAAAAACCCTTCCAAATCTTCCTTCTATGGGGACCAGTAATAGTCAATGAAGTCAATAAACCTTACAAGGAGGGGTTCTTGTCATCAAACTGCTTTGATGAAGATAATGGATGTTATGCTTGGAGGATAGAATAGAACTTTACAACATTGCCAAACCAGGGATATTGTAAGCAAGAGCTCATTTTATTTTTATAATCTATTTAGCCTGAGAATATGTGTGTGGGCAGTGCTCACCTTGCCAGGAAGAATCAGCTCTTGCTAAGGAGAAGAGAATAAATCACTTTGTAAGGTCAGCCATTGTTATAGCCTTCAGTGCTAGATGCAGACAGGGGGGCATGGAAAACTAAGAATAAATCTCCTTCATATAAATTCAGGAAAGGCATATATCAAATTAAAACCAAGGAAGAAGAAACACTGCCATTCTTTATGGCAAAAATATATATTTTAGAACAAACATTAAAATGTTCAGTTTTAGCGAGATTACAGTAGAATGTTCTCTGAATTTATTTGTATAGCCTTTCCCGAGGGCAATACAGCATCATGATTCAAAAGCCTCAAAGGGCACCTGCCCTTTGGACAAAATCCAGTCTACTTTAGAAGAGTATTAGAAGGAAATCATGTATTTGAACAAATATTTATTTTATGAGTACAGCATTTATAAGCATGAAAGTTGGAGTCAAAAAGGCTAATAACAGCAGCGCTAATGTAACATATGAGACATTTCAAGTGTGAAATGCCTGTGTGCAAGAATCTCGTCTATCACATTTCTACAATATAGGAAGATACTTCCATAAGTTAAGTTATAAATCAACATGTTACCAGTTAGTATTTGCAGCCTAACTTAGTGTATATATTGAATGTATTAGATGTCTTTAATGTCTAGAAATTTACAGATTTAAGTTGATCAATAGTGGCTTCAGATTGCAGTTTTCCTTCACTTTTCTAGTCATTAATTTAGGCATGCATATATGTCTTCAGATGTTTGAACTGGCATGTATGTGCATATGTGAGGGGTTGTTGGAGGTCAACCTTGTTAGGAGGCAGTTTGTTCATGTTAATTTTTGTAATAAAATTTCTTATTGAAACCCTGAGGTTCAATACTTTTAGGCTAGGTGGGTTAGTCATTGAGCTCTAGGGATCCTATAGTCTCTGCCTCCCAAATGCTGGGACTATAAACACATATGACCATGCCTGGCTTTCTGTATGTGGATGCTGAAGTTACAGCCTGGGCTCTCATGTTCCCAAGGCAAGAATGTTTACAGATGAGTTATCTCCTCACCCTGCCTTCCTCTATCTTTATTTAAAATCTCTCTCTCTCTCTCTCTCTCTCTCTCTCTCTCTCTCTCTCCCTCTCTTTCTCTGTGTCTCACACATGCACGAGTGTGCGCACACACACACCTCTTTATAGCATAAAACAAATTTATATTAGGCTTATAGGAAACAGTCATATAGAGTTTAAACAGAACCACAGACATGAAGAAAGAATCGAGGCTGCCTTTCCACCTCTTCTGTGAGAGAAGAAGTATCAGAGAGAACCATCTTTGCTCTCCTGCCACATTCCCTCCACCTCTTCTTTCACACGCTGGACCCTGCTATTACCCATTGGTGGCACTGCACAGTTATCTAACATACACGTTTTCAATATTAGAGACATCTAACATTATGTTTCTAATATTAGAAATGTGTATTGTTAGGAAATGAAAACAAAAACACATTTGCTAAACATATGGAAATACAAGATAATAAAACATGATCTTGATGTTAGAAATAGCCATAATTTTCATTCTTTTGTGTGCAACAGAGAACCATAGTGAATATTTGAGCTCTGGCTAATGTTCACACCATGTACAAGGTGAAAAAATAGTGTAAATTATATTTATCTCTGAGTGGTATTTGTGCATATTTCTTACCAGGTTTCCAGCTCAGCAGAAAAAATATGTCTGGATTATATTAATATTAATATACTTATATATAAATATATAATTGTAATAGAATATAATATGTGCTATTATACAACATTAATTATATTATTATAAAATATTAATATTTTTAAATGAATTGCATTTCCTCATCAGGAACAAATTGAAAATATTTTGAGATCATAATTTTAATTAAAACAAATTATTTTATTTTAAACTTTTAGCTATTAAACTGAAGTTTCAAAATTGAGTTTCCTGAGTTTATTTGTATCTGAATGTTAAATCCCAGAACTAAACATAGAAAACTATTTGAGTTCTACTGCTAACGTTTCCTATCCTTGCATTATTTAAAATCATCTCAGTCCCTAAAGGGTGGTACAACTCAGTTTTGCAATGAGAGTGTTATTTTGTTTTTCTGTCACTTCTATTTTCTCATCTGGAATTAATTTAAATGAATATTAATATGGCTCACCACAGGATCTAATCTACTTACTCCCACTAAAGTTAACTGGACTAATTTCATTATACAGTCATTGATGATTCTGTTCTTATCCTTGGGGAGGCTGGAGCTCTCTGTTCTAAGAAAGTCTCTGGGTTGTACCAATCTGGGATACAGAGATTTGTTGTGCTGATGTACTTCATATTTTAATGTGGCTGCATGCTGTTTACACTGTTTCTATCCCTTTAAATCAGCCAGTTGTATCTAAGTACTTTCAATTGATTCTAAATAACTCTGACCTCACCAAACAATTCTCATGGATTTTCCCAGACTTGTCACTTCTGCTTCTTTCTGTTCCTACACTTTGCTTGTACACAAACTCTGATCCTCTGGAGTTTTAAATTAATATTTGTATCTGTCAAGACTCAAATGCCAAGACTCTCACTAAAGGCTATTGGTATGAGTAAGCTCGCTATGTAGCATGGCTACATCTCCTCCCCCAGAATGGACTGCTGGGTCCAGGTGTGGTCTCTGGTCATTCTCAATAAGGCTCTGCAAGCTACCACTACCAAATGTGTGTGCATGAGATAGGAGACAAAATCAAATTCACGTTGCTGGACTGATCCTCTTGGCATTTTCTTTTCTCTTTTAAACAATTGCTGATACAAAAAGCTGTGTCCTGGCTTTGTCTTGCCAGACAACATCTTTTCTATTGTCACCTATTAATGCTATGTCCTCCCTCAGAAGCATCAACATTGGAGGAACTGAGGATGTAGGGAGAAGAACAGTGGTTAGAAGGAAGGCTGCAATAGGTAAAGAGCAAGGAGGCTGGTTTTCTTGAGCAGCAGTTTTCTCTGCAGCAGCTGCACTGTCATGGCTGAGATCCCTTTTTGAAAGGAGCCTGCAGCCTGGTCCACACACTTTCTCACGTGGTCCTGCTCAGTATGGTGGATTTAGAAACCAACTCTACTTAAACCCCAGGAAGCAAGTCAGCAAACGCTCAGACATTCTCAACTATTATGGAAACGAAGTGTTTGCTGCAGACTTAGACCCTTGGTCTTCTCCACATTAATGTCTCTCCCTAAATCCATTTCTTCATAACATTCCAAGACTGTGTGACCTATTGTTGGCTTCACATATCTTGCAAGGACAATATAAAGATCTGATGCCATGGAAACAAGTTTGGTGACTGAATTCAGTATATCTCAGTCCTGGCAATCTGCCAATTAGATTCACTTAGAAGTCATTACAAGTCAGGATTATATCCCTTAGGATTTTGATTTAATTTCTTTAGGCCAAGACCCAGGACTGGGTCATGACAATGGTTCCTCAGTAGATTCTTCATGTGCAGTTGGAGTCCAGCATCATTAATTTGATTGAACTCATTCTCAGAAGAAAAAGTCCAACCATAATTCACCTATTGATCTTGCATGTTAAAAATGTTGAAGAAAATTAAGGTAGAAAGAACTGTTTCTTATTTGTTGGAGACATATAATTACATTTTAAAATAGCAAAGCCAAAAGGTGACATTTATGTCCATGATGAACCTAAATACATAGGTTTTTTTTTTCCTTTTGTCAAAAAGGTTTGACTTATTTGTGGCATCATATAAAGATAAAGAAGCTTGGAGGTTTTGAAACTGGTCCTAGGATTAGAAATTTGAAAGGATTTGTGGAGAATTGTGAAACAAAAACATTGTCTAAATTTAGCAAAAGTAATTTCCCAATGAGTTATTGCTCAATATTATCTTTACATATTAAATCTTGGCCTCCCTAAAAGCAAAATGGAAGGGCTTTATGGATTCTTTTTCTAATATATAGGGCAGTCTCTGAATATATACAGAGGCAGAACAACTCAGATTTGCCTTAAAAGGAGAGTCAGATCATCTGTTTTTTACCAGCAAGGGAAGCAAGGGCTGGAGCAGGGAAGACATTGCTAGCAAGGCAAAGCAGAGACTCAACTTTTCCTCTTTGCATTATTTGTTTCTGTTGTTGATTTAAGCATTTGAAGTTTATTGAGTGACTACTTTGCACTTTGTTCTTAGGAGTAAGATTTAGCTAGGCATGTGAATGAACCGAGAAAATCCTGATAGCATATAGGTCCATCACACATTCATATGTCCTACAGGTCTCATATTGGTCCTATCAAATGCATATCTGGGCAGAGGGTATGGAAAAGACTAAATCCTCTGCACTGTTCACCTTTTTGTTAAAGAGGGACTTGTTCTGAGCATAGAGGAGTACAGCCTGCCTGACTATGTGTGCAGAAGTGAGGTAACTCTAACTTTGAAAAATTAGTACATTTTAAAGAAATCAAGTCTCTGATTATATCACTCTTCCCCCACATCTGACCTTGTCTGAGGACTACTCCAGAGGAGAAGACTTCAGAATTGAAGGACAGTTCAGCTGCAACTTCCTATACACATCAAATATGTTTTAAAGTATAAGTTTTTTTCATTTTGACCCAAAGTATGTATGTATAAACAAAACAAACAACCCCTATTTGTAGTTGTTTTGAAATTTAAATGTAACTAGACACAGTTTTTCTCTCTCTTGCTACTTTTAAAAAATCCTGTTGAGAACTTTCTTCCTTTTACAGTCTGCCTGAGTTTCTTTTTTCTGTGTTCACATAGGGCTTAGCACCCCATACTGTGACTAACCAGTAATATTCTTGCCCTTTTGCTCCACAAGGTACAGGGCTCAAAATGTCTGGCACAAATAGGCTGTCAGAAATGTTGATTGAGTGGATGACAAACATAAGAAATATATTGAGCACAAGCTGTGACTGATTCACAACTAGTTTTCCTGCACTGAGGGAAGCAATCCCATGTGCAGCTGACACTGGTCTTATATGAAAATATTTTTGGGGCTGGCCCGAGCTTTGTTCATGAGAACTTCCCTCTCTATTTTGTTCTTACAGGAGCACAACGAAGCAGCTTGTGAGCTTGTGTTACCTTCCTACTCTCTGGTGGGTCTGGGCTGGGTTATTAGGCTGGCAGAGTTGAGAGGTACACATTGTAGCCTCTCTCTCTCTCTCTCTCTCTCTCTCTCTCTCTCTCTCTCTCTCTCTCTCTCTCTCTCTCTCTCTCTCCTGTTGAGACATCCAAAGGCACTGTCTGCCTGCTGTACCTCAAAGCTGAAAACCATTGAAATAGACCCTGTAGGGGGTGGTGAGGGCATAGGTTTCCTTTGACTTTGTGTTCTTGCTGTGTATAAATGTCAGAAACTGATAAATTTTAGAAAAAGGAACTGGAGACAAAAAGAAAATTTAACCTTGAATGCTGACTTATTCCCATTGTCGTGAGCAATGCATGATTCACCTACACATTGACACCTCCTGGAAAGCCTGTGTCATGTCTCCATTTGTGATTTTCACAAACCAATTCTAGCTTTTCTCTTTAGAAGGACAAGTACAGGATCCATGGAATTGACTGGCATTGTCCAAGGGAAATGATAAAAAATGGGATAGTCATATGTGAGTGTAGAATTTAATGTATGTTAAACACCAAACAATGATAGCTAGCTTTAGGAAATGGCAGACAGACTAGGAAGGACTAACAGGTATTCCAGATACAGAGTGAACACTGTCTTAGTTTCTTTTCTTGTTGCTGTGATAAAATACTCTCACAAAAGCAACGCAAGGAAGCATGCTGGTTAGTTTTTAGTATGTGCTTGCTACAGTATGGGACCACCTGGGAACAGGGAAACTCAATGCAAGAATTTCCCAGGTTAGTTTGGCCAGTGGCCATGTCAGTAAGAGATCATCTTGACTGATGATTGATGTGGGAGGACCCAGTGATTGGTATGGAAGAGCCCAACACTTTGAGAGCTGGAAAGCAATATCCCTAGTCCCTAGACAGGGGAACCTAACCCTGGCTATTTAAAACAAAAAGGTCGATGCTAAGATAGTCTTTCACAGATAAGCCAGAAGTCTGTCTCCCTGGTGATTCTAGATTTCATCAAGTTGGCAATACTAACCACCATCTACACAATGAGCCTGAATATGCATGGTTGACATAGCCAAGATTCCAATTCAGTTCTGCTAATTTTTAATCACCTAAACAGCAAGACTTCTTGAGTCTATTGATTCTGAAGTTTTTACTGTCAGTGAAAAGTCTTTGGAAAATATTTGTGAAAAATTTCATGCGTAGAGCTTCATGGCTATAATGTTGAGCACAGTGTGGTTCCTACTTTTCTCTCCTTCCTCAATCTGATAATAGTGCTCGGGTATTCCTCTCCTTCTTTTTAGGATATTAATATAAGAACATCGTTGACCAGTGAAGTGGTTTTCTGGGGAGCTTAGAGTTTTATGACAGCATCAACAGTGAGTCTCCCAATGCTTAGTCCATCACAGAGCCTTTTTCTCATCACATCGTAGCTGTTGGGTGTGAAGACTAAGAACAGAACATCAATAATTAAAGGTACAATCACAGCAGAAGCTTCCGTTAGTTATTTTTCTCCAACCCTGACATTTTATGAGTCAACAAAGCCAAAGCCATCAATATGAAGCAGATTATTTTTAGCAGTTTCTTAACCAGTGTGCTCTATCTTTAAATTAAACATTGACGTTGGTTATTATTAAAATTCCATGGGCAGAGAGGAGCCCATGTTAGTACAGTAAACACTGGGCTTTCATTATCTTGTTTTGAAAAAGCATAGACTCACTTGCTGCTCCCACCAAACGTAACTACGTAAGACTAATGGATTGTGAATTTTCTAAGGATTAGTTGCTCAAGTTCGGGACCTGTGTGTGGATATAGTTTGCACCATTAAATATTACTGCAGACGTTAACCTTTTTAGATGCTCAGTATCTTAGCCCTGACTGTACTTTAACATCATTTGATTCTATTAAGTTTGTCCCATTCTCTGAATACCAACACTAAAGACATTTCATTAAACACATTAAAGTAAAATATGACCTAGCCTTGGGAATTTAGGGATGTCTTTGTGATGTGAGATAAGTAGGACAGTTTCTCTGTCATGAATCTATGGTTTGGGATCAGTTCCCTTGAAATGATATAGTAGACAAGATGCTGATCTTAGAACCAGAAGACTTGGTTTCTATCATCTGCCAGCTGTGTGACATTGGACAAATGATTTGAAATATTTAACAGCCATAGAGTATTTATCAAGTAATTTAGGATATTAGGCTTCTAATTTTTTTTATTTCCAGGGCCTTAGATAGAACAGAAATGCTACACCTGCATCACACACTTGGGACAATGAGTCAAGTGTCCACAGAGGATGAGGAGAGGGTTTTAGAAGGAAGGCTAAGGTTTCTACCGAAACCTGATGCCATATGTTTGACCTCTTAGTCTCCTGTTATTGTTTTGTTTTCCCAGAGATAAAAGTCCCCACTGCCAAGAAAGTTTAAACACCATAAAGAAAACCACACTTTGATCAGTGTGCCTTTCAACTTATCTGTGTCAGGAAATTTTGTTTCTCTAGGTGTCAAGTAAATGTTCAAACTATTTAATCAGAATGTTCACCATCCAAATTATAATACAACATTGTACATTTATCCCTTGAAAAAGAATGCTGGGATTCGGATGAAGGTGATGCTTGAGTTCTACTATTCATTCAGAATAATTTTGGAAGTAGAAATTTGGACTTCTGGTTCAAATGCCCCAACTTCAAATTCTGCTTCAGGGCTTAAGTGTGTAGCTTGAACAAGTCACTTTGTCTCTTTTACCTTCTTCATGGGCCCCATTATGAGGATCTCCTCTCAGAAGTGAGGACACTGATACAATAAGAAGACTTTGAAAGGGGAAAGATAATGTTTTTCCTAATAGGATTTGATAGGGACCAAATGAATTAATGTTATAATACACGTATTTTATCTGACACATAATAGGTGCTGAATAAATATCAATTCTTGTCATGAATTCCTTCATTAGACTTTTACTATGATTCTATCACATGTCAATTATTGCTGTAATTTAAGTGTGTGCTCCAGAAGTTCAAGTGTTTGAACTTGCTTTCAAGTGTGATGGTTTTAAGAGGTGGTAGGTCTGATAAGATGGTAGGTCTAATCAAGGCCCTTAGGTCATTAGGACTATGTCATTAAATGACATGGACATTCATTTGGAATCCTCTCAAGACCCTATATTCAGTCTGATGTCCTGTCACAACGTAACAGTTTTGTTATTGACACCAGATGCAACAATGTTGCTTCATGAGCTAAATTCAGTGCTGTGTCTTTTAACATCTCTCTGAGAGAGAGAGAGAGAGAGAGAGAGAGAGAGAGAGAGAGAGAGAGAGAGAGAATGAATAATCTTTTTATTTAAAAGATACCCAGTTTGAAAAGATAATTTTAAAAATAATCTTTTTATTTAAAAGATACCCATTTTGTTATAGAAACAGAAAGTAAATAATACCATCCTAGTGCCATCCTAGTGAATCTGTAGATTCAGAGTGATAAATTGGTCCTATCGTTACAAACATAGGCAAGTAGGAAAGAGTATCCTCAGTAAAGCAGTATGATTACCTGTATTAAAGCTTTGAGAAAACTATGAGGAATTGCTATAAAAGATGCAATTCTCAATAATACTCAAGAATCTTTTGGGTGGGTTAAAAAGGTGATCACAGAACTGGAGAAAGATCAAGGGGGAAGGAGGAGGAAGTAAAAGATTGATTAGGATTGACCTTCAGATATTGATGTTTGGTGAGGCCTCTTACTTGTGAGACATTTCCTAATGTAGAGCCTGCTGGTTACAGTGTGTCCATGACTATCTCAGCCCCTTCCTCACTTCATTCTTGGCTTGTTTCATCTAATTGTGAACATTATAACACATATCTTCTGCCAAGTCAAGGCTTGAGAATTTACATTTGCTTGTATGTTACAGTTATTCCTATAACTCAGGGATTTCAGACATTTAAAAGAAAACAAATCCCTTTGGAATAAAAAGAGATGTCAGAGAGAAGCTAAAATATCCATAGGCTTTTCTAACAGCATTTAAACCCAAACAAGCTGTCTTTCTGAAAGCCAAGTGGGGCCCTCAAACCAGAATCTCTGTTGTTTCCAGTTAGAGGGAAAAGCAGGCACAATTCAGGCCAAAGGAAGAGACTACTCTGGAAAGTTTAGAGAAAAGAATAATATATCTAGGGATAAAAAGATTCATTTTGAAAAATGAGCTCAAATACAATCTCCCCTTCTTCATTGGACTCTTCTTTCCTTTTATGGCTAGTTGAATTCCTCAGACATTCTGAATGCTTGAGGATAGATTCAGGCATTTTATCAATCCTATCTAGCCAAGTAGTATAATTCTTAATTCAGGCACAAATAGACTCTTGTAATATATCATAAAAAAAAAAAATAGTGAGTGAAAGACAGAGGTGAAAACACAGGTGACCAGACTGGAGGCTATTTGAACTACCTGGAAACCTTAAGGTTTAATAAGGACAGGGGTTGTTTTTTCTGCTGCCCTTTGTGGCCACCAGGGAGCTTTGTGGCACATGGTCTGTGCCCTGCTGGACCCCTGCAGTTCTTGGTTCTTTCCTTCTTGGGTTAATAGTTCCCGCAGCGAAATAGTATTACAGGAAAGCCAAGATACTTCATGTGTGCAAATGAGTGATGGAATAAGATTAGAAACTGATAGTTAGTTTTCTGGTTCTCTAGATGACCTTGAATTTGGTTCTGAAATGTACATTCTATATTTCCAAAACCTAGATCTTTCAAGAATATGTGGCATATGATTAAAATTGCAAGACTTATCTCAATGTTTCTTAGCCAATTACTTTCATGACTAAGTCTCTCCCATGAGTGAAAGTCTTTCTATGTAGCTGACAGTGTGATCAGAGTAGCAACATCAGAATTAATTTTGTGACCTGCATTTAGGTGGGCATAGAGGGTAAGATGTGGGAAATGAGATGCAGTCATTTAGTTTTTGCTCTTGGATATTTTAATGGAGTCTGAGGATAAAAGAGACAAAATTAACAACTAGGGAACAGTTTGCAGACAGTATGGTAAAGAGCTTCATCAGAGGTCAGAGAAAGGACAAATCATTTACAGTACAACATTCTGTTTCTGTCAATTTGTACTTCATGGAAATGCCTTGGGGGCCTCAGACGTATATACATATTAGTGTTTGTTCCCTATATTTTATCATATAACCTGATTTCCCAATCCCTATGGAAACTGTAATATAAGAGTGTGTGCTGGGTAAAAGGAGCTTAATTTTTATCAATACCGTCTCACCAAAAGGGGCAGAAGGATGTTCTATACACTTGAAATAACCTTTCTCATATCCCTTTTCAATGAAAAATAAATACAGATGCCATTTACATGGTTACATGTGTCCTCTGCTTTACTCTTTCGAGATGCAGGGGCATCTTAGTTCATTTTCAGCTGCAACAGAATTCCACAGAAAGAGTAATTTATAAACAGTAGAATTTCATATCTCATAGTTCAGGAGGTTGCAAAGCTCAAGGATAAGACAAGAGCAAGTGCACTGTTAGTTAAGATACTACTCTATCCCTAAGACGGTGCCTTGCTACTATGTGAATACTATGTCCTCATAGGGTGAAAGAGTAGAAAGGCAAGAGAGGCCAACTCATTTCAAAGTGTCACTTATAAGGGCATTAATCCATTCTGAACAGCATAGCACTCAAGACATTTCACTCCCTGAAAAACTCCACTTCCTAATACTACCATCACCTTAGGATTGAATTCTAAGGTATTATTATTGATGATACTCAGACTATAGCAATAGACAAACATTTACTCCTTGCTGTCCAAAATTTACTTTATTTATGCATTTATATTTTTGCTGTTGTTTGGGATAAAGCTTTACTATAAAGCTAAGGGTATGTATTTCAAACTGACCTTGAACTTGGAATCCTCCTGTTCCAGCAGATGGAGGAGGAAATGGCAAGTATGCATCACTATTCTTGGCATCTGCTCTAAACTTCTATACTTAAAATTTGAATTGGTTTACTTGAATTATCAGTATTATTTGTTACATTATATGTATATAAGTGATCAATTATCATTAGATTGTTTTGGTCTTGATGTTTGTTTCCTCATATTAACTTTACTGCAATTTCTGCATTGGTTTATGTATCTTGATTCTTTAGAGACTTGTTCCTTTCTATTACTACTGCCTACTTCCCATGGTTTTTAAACTGAAAACAATAGTTGTTAGGCTAATGATTTATGAGATACCTGCCACTCAATTAGTGATACAATTCATACTATTCATGATATAAAAATGTCCCTATTAGTACATATATTATTAGTAGGCAAATATTGTTCGCTTTCTACTGTTGGATATTATATCGACATTTTCTCAATTGAGGATCCCTCTTTTCAGATGATTCTAGCTTATGTCAAGCTGACTTAAGACAAGCCAGAACACTCACCTTTGTCTACCTTTTCCTTGTATTAGCTTCATTTCTCCTAGACCTGTTGGTGATAGTCACACCCACATCATCTTGCCCTGAACATCAAACCATTCCCAAGCAGAGAGAGTTTTCTTTTCTTCAGGTAAAATGAGAATGTATTATTATTATTATTATTATTATTATTATTATTATTATTATTATTATTATTTACAGTTCAGTCTTCATTCCTCTCCTGGTTTGCCCCCCAACTGCTCCTTTCCCCTCTGTCTCCAAGAGGATGTCTCCACCCCTCCATCCCACCCCATCAGTCTCCCCACTCCCTGGGGCCTCAAGTATCTTGAGGGTTAGGTGCATCTTCTCTCATTGAGACCAGACCAGGCAGTCCTGTGCTGTATATGTATATGCTGCTGGTTGGTGGCTCAGTGTCTGAGAGATCTCTGGGGTTCAGGTCAGTTGAGAATCCTGGTCTTCAACAGTATTCATCATTAGAGAATGTTGCAGACACCTAGACACTCACTGTAGTGGAAATTACAACAATTTCCCCATGCTTCCTTCTAGTAATAAGTCCCTTGCATAAATCACCAAAACATGGTTAGGGTTTAACATAAAAAAATCTTAGCAATATTTTCTTAAAAGCTATGGAACATGCAGATCATTCCTGAGTACATACGATAACCCTGATCATGTCAATTCTCATTCAATAATCTGATGCAACCATATTGTGATCGGGTTTTTACTTTCTTCGTATCTTTTTAGGGGCAGGTAGGAAAGGTTTAATTTGGCCAACACTTACACACTGCTGTTCTCATCAAAAGAAGTCAGGACAGGAATCCAAACAGGGAAAGAACCTGGAAGCAAGAGGTGATGCAGAGACCATGGAGCGGGGCTGCTTACTGGCGTGCTCCCTATGGCTTGCTCAACCTGCTTCATTATAGAACTCAGAACCACCAGCCCAGGAATGGCCACCCACAATGGGCTGGGTCTTCCCCCATTGATCACTAATTAGAAAAATGCCTTACAGCTGGATTTTATGGAGGCATTTCCTCAAAAAAAAAAAAATGCTCTTTTCTCTCTAATGACTCTTAGCTTATGTCAAGCTGACACAGAACCAGCCAGTGCAACTGACCGCTTGTTAACGTGACACACAAACATCACTATTAAGCTACAACCCTTCCTTTCTTATTCATCCCCAAGATCCCACATTAAAAACTTAAGTAACTTTTAAAAGTTCCACAGTCTTTACAAATTCAAACACAGCAACATTTCAGTCCCTTTAAAATAGCCAATGTCTTTTAAAATTCAGTCTTTTAAAATTCAAAGTCTCTCCAGTGACATAAAAGAAATAAACCAAATACTTTCTTACTTCAAGAGGGAAAAATCAGGGCACAGTCACAATCAAATCAGAGCAAAACCAAACTCCAACCATCCAATGCCTGGAATCCACTCTGGGATCTTCTGGACACATCCAAAGGGCTTGGGTCAAGTCTCCAGCGTCCACCTCTGCAGCACAGACAGCTTGTCTTCTAGGCTCCCCCTGGCTTCATTCCACTGCTGCCACTATTCTTGGTGGTCATTCTATGGTACTGGCATGTTCAAAACACTGGAGTCTTCTATAACTGCCCTGTACTTTAACCAATAGCCTCTCATAGACTCTCTTTATGGTGCCAAGCCTCAACTTCTTTGCATGACCCCTTCAGTCCTGGGCCTTCAAGTTCCACTGAGGCTGCACCTTCACCAATGGCCTCTCACAAGTAACAAGTCTCAGCTGATTTCCGTGACCCCCTTCATGCCTTCAAAAACAGTACCACCTGGATAATTCTTACACATTACCAAGTCTGGCTGGAAACATGAGGTATAACCTTGGCTGCTCCTGGAACACAGCTTCTCTGTGTTCCAAGAACACTTCCCAGATTTCACCTCATTGACTCTGGTCTTTTCTTAATCACTGCTGATTTCTTAGCTATATCTGACCAGCATCAATTGTCCCAGTAGTATAAAGGTTTCACTTCTATGGTGCTGTTCTCTTGCTAACTGTGACTGACTCTTCAGCCCCAGCTGACCAGAATGACACAATTTCAGTTCAAAACAGAAAGTGGCCCTGGCTTCTGCACTACCCTCATTTGTTTTTTTACAACATTAATGTTTATTTTTTCTTTATTAAAGTTTATTTCTTTTTTTATTGGAAATTTTCTTTATTTACATTTCAAATGTTATCCCCTTTCCCACTTTATCCCCCCAAATCCCCTATCCATACCCCACTTTCCCTGCTTCTATGAGGGTGTTCCCCCATCTACCCACCTACTTTCCTCTTATCTTGATGAATATTTACCTTTAGTATTTCTTTTCAGTTTGCTAACACTTTACAAAATGTTCCCTAGAGTGAGCACTGAGTAGGTGAACAGTTTTCTATATGGAACACGTATAAGATTATCAGATGATCACAAAGACTGGCACCATAGAGGATGAGACTAGTACGTACAGGGGCCATTTAAAGCATTCTGCCTTTGATCTTCTTATATGGCTCAACACTTGGGACATGACTGAATGTTCATGAGTAAAAAATATAAAGAGAGGAGTGTTCAGTTTGATTTCGGAGAGTTTGCCCACCTGGAGTCTGCTGTTGCATGGGATATTCCGGGGAGAACAATTGTCCTTTTAATGAAAAGTAATACAATGTTTTGTGTGTTTATTTAAAGGGCAGGTGGTTGAGACTGCTATTTTTTGCCTGTGACAAACCCACAATGTAAACCAATGTGGTCTCAGTGGAAAGAAATAATCAAATACAGGATGAGGTCCTGATCCTGAACAAACTCTGAGGACTGCTTTCTATGGGTGTCCATAGCAACAGAATGGCAGCCCAGCACTCAAGTCCAGGCTGAGATGCCAGACATTATTTGCCTACTATTATGCTACATTGCCTTTTTGAAGATGTTTCCATACTTAAGAGTCTAAGAGTGATTTCAATTCACTTCCAATCAAAACATTTTATTTTCAAGAAAGGAAGATTTAGGCTAAAACATTTCCTTTGTGGGAATGGAAAAAAAACCCAAAATAATACAAAACAAAAAACAAAAACCCCAAACAAACCAAAACAACAACCCCTATCCCTTTCCACAATGTTTCATCCACAACTGGTAAGGCAGATCCAACAACTTGACCTGGGAGCATGCCTGCAGGTGCTCTCTTCTCTGCTTTATTGGGTAAAGTTTCCATGACTGTGCGATTTTGTGGATATCTAGAGACTTAGAATGGATTTGATCCTGTGTTAGTCATTTTCAGGCAAGGGCCCAGCTAGTCCAATAATGGTTGTTTTCCAAGAGAAGTAAGTTTATTAGTAGTAGTTATTGAGTCCATGGGGCTGGGTATCTCCATTGGTCTTCAATATATACCAGAATTTTGAAGAAGTAGACTCTAATGCCAGTGAAGGAGTAGACTCACTAGTGAGAGTGAGAGGAAGAAGACAGTGGGAGAGTAAGCTGCCTTCTTTCATGTCCTTTATAAAGACTGTCAGGAGAACATGTGACCCAAGTTAAAGGTAAATCTTCCCACCTTAAAAAAGCTGAATTAGAAGTGGATCTTGCAACTTCAAAGGCTTTAATTAAGAAAAATATCCCTTACAGGTGTGTCCAGCCATTTGCATTTTAGTTAATTCCCGTTGTAGTTAAGTTGGCAACCACAAATAGTCCTCATAGATTTTCTGTAGTGTCTGTGAGCAACTCAGTGCTTCTGAAACCTTTACTGGGGTTTCTCAAAGCTGCAACAATTGTCTTTCAGTCTAGGATGTTTAGGAAACAATAGCATGTTAAAAATTTCAAACACACACATCCCAGCTCCAATCTACTCATTTATTAAGAAGCTGAGCAGGTGGTAGACTTGATTACAGAGGTAGTAATGGACATACTAAACCTACAGAATAAATAAGTGAAAATGTTTATCACCTAGGAAGACTGGGACAGATTAAATATTCCAGCTGTTGTATGTAGCAATGTCCCTTGGAACAAAGTATCAAGGCAGCACAAAATCAAAAAATTTAAAAGAAAAGCAGAGGAGTGATAGATATTTTTCCCTTTAATCTTAGTTTTGCTTAGGGTCTTGAGGTGAGTTCCCAATGGTCCATCCTTACCACTGGAAATTTAGTATCACATTATGCTTATGCAGAAAGAAAGTCCTAGCATAATCCTTCTGATATACATTTATTTCCCATAAATAATTTACTATACATGCTTAAGAGTAGATGTAGAATGTATATGAGATTTTTGTCCATAAAGTTTTCCAGAAGGGATTTCTGGCATAGAGAAACAGTGTTTCTATGGCTAAGTATTTTTTGTGATTGAAACTGGCCCTCGGTAGAGTCTGCAGCATCATCAAATAATCAAGCCAAATAATCAGGGAAAAACTATATGAAGGCTAGACAGAAAGAATATATCATGAGTCTCAGCATCTCTGAATCTCAGCGCAGAATGTTAGTAATACACTTAGAACAAGACTAACTTGTACTAATGCTTGTCAGTTTTGTGCACAATTTATGCCATCTGCCATATAGTAAATGTGTGCATGAATTCATAAAGTATCACAAACACTCATGGCTCCTTTCCATCTCATTCACTTTTTACCATGGAGTCATGGTCACATAAATCACATACACTTTAAAAGAAAGTGGGTAACATTTGCTTTGCTGGGTTTAGTATTGCATGCTCATAATCCAGGCATCTGGGAGGCAGAAGCCATGGTGTTGTGAGGTTTTGGGGCTGTCTGGAGCTGCATAGATTCTGTCACAGCATTTGCATGTACTCACTCACACACACACACACATGAACAACAATATTAAAAAAAAAAAAAAACCACAAAAACCCTACCAACAACAAGAACACCAAAATCAAAGGAGAATGACATTGGAAAGACGAGTTTAATGAAAGAAGGATTTTAAAGTAATTTCTCTCAAAAAATATAGATAAGATTGTAGTGCAGTGGCAAAGAAAATGTTTTGCATGCACAAGGTTCTGGGGTTAACCTCAGCAGTGCTACAGACACTCTTCACACATACATCTGTACACAGATCTAGGTAGCAAGTATTTTAGGCTCTCTGAACTGTATAAATCTTCTTAGAGTCATTCAACTCCATTCTTGTAGGATAAAAGTAGATATAAAATATGGAAATAAATGAGTATTCAACAAAAATTATTTTTATAAAAATGATAGACTTTCAGGTTCTAGTTTGCCAATTTCTTGTTTACATCAGTGAATCAGACTACATTTTGTTCTTCTTCTTATAATACAAATCAGTGTTTTGAAAAAAAAGAAATTAAAAGTAGAAATTTTCTTTGTACATCTTTAAAAATGTGAATAAAATTGTGGTTCCTTGTATGTCAGGCAAGAAGCAATGTTAGCTGGGGGAGGAATGGCTTCTTTTTCCTTTCTCAGAGCTTGTGATCACTGGGATATTGGGGACTTTGATATGTAGATACTAGTGAGAGATGCTTGTTCTCCTCTGAGGATGAATTCTGGAGGAAGGAGATCTAAGCTCAAAGATGAAACAACAGGTCTCTTGATCTCTTCTGGTCTTCCGATGTCTTTACTATCAGCTATGTAAATAATCAGAAGTTTAACAATTACAATAATTTTGAATAATAATGATTAAATGACAGTAAATCCAACTACAGCACTAGGATATCTTGCTAATTATGCAGAGCTATTAAACTAAGCTGAAATTTCAGTGGTCAGGCAGAAATGGTTTAGTCATTCTCTCTGTCTACCATGAGTCAGGAAAGGGTTCTTCTTTATATCACGCCTGACTTCTTTCTAGGACCCACATGTTAGAGAAGAATTTGGGTCAATATCATTTAAGAGATTCAGACAAACAGTACAAATTTGCTTTAAAGATTCATATAGAAATGATGAATTTCATTTATACTCACATTTCACTGAAAAAAAAAAAAGTCAGTCCTATAACCCTAATTTCAGCAGGTCATAGTGTCTGATCTTTCCCTGGGAAGAAAACTATTATCAATAAAAGGAAGCATTATTGAAAGATGTCTCAAATATTTCTATTTCTATATGAAGAAACAATGAGTATTGCTTTAAACACAGTCTAGTTTTCTCCTTATCCGGAAGTCATTTAAATAAACATTATCAGCATTTTATCAGTGAAAGAATTAAGGGTTGTGGAACTGAGGTAACTCATTTCACTTAACTAGTAGATGGTAACAATTCAAATCTAAACAGACCTGATTACGTAGCTCAAATCCCAAACAAGGCACTTCAATATTCTGATACTTTACAATGCGGTATCTAAATTGTGTCTTATAAACCTGTATCTTGTAGGAACCAAGAAACTAATAGAAGTAAATGCCATTGGCAGAGGAGATTTCAAGATACTCTAGTATTGGCCAAGTGTGGTTATTGTTAGTCACCCATATTTGAACTAGATGAAAAGCATCAAGTTGGGCAAGGAGAAATTCAAAACATATAATGTAAGGACAAAAAGAACACAAGGAAAGGCGGTGTTGGAGCTAAGTCCTGTGCTCAAAGAGATAAAGAGCTTACAGAAAAGGTTGATGCTAAATGGAATAAAGGGAGTGGTCACCTCAGGACAAGATGCCACCCAGTGAAGCTTCCAACTTGTGAAAAGGAGTGTTGGAAAAACATGCAGTGAAGGGAATCATCTACAGTTTAAAATGATGCAAATGTAATTGAAAAGGGGGGGCCAAGTGGCAGAAGTTGGTAGTCCTGGCTTTAGAGTCAAGGAAACAAAAAAAGGTTTGTAGAATATCCTTTTGGCTAAATAAAACCATTGAGGCCAGGTATGTGTCAGAGTGTCTGTACATGGAAGCCTGGAGAAGCCATTGTGTGCTGCTATGAAGGTAAAGCCTGGGTTTCATTAAAGACCACAGATGTTAGAAATGCCGAGAGAGAGATGTATGTTGCAGTCAACAAAGCTGAAGGGATTCAGATGTCTAAAGAGTACTTTGACATCAGACATGAAAATGCAGAATTTGAAGGTCATCCTGCTGTTTTTAGGTCTTGCTTGGACTAATATTTCCTCATTATGCTTCTTTTCATAATGTTTATTCTGAACCATTGAACGTTAGAAATATGTAATCTGCTTTTTAATTTTGATTTCACATTGTGTTAAAAGATGCCCATAAGTCTCAGAAGAGACTTTGAACTTTGTACTTTTAAACTATGTAGATGCTGTGATGTACAATAGGGACTTTTAAAATTGGATTGAATACTTTTTTTTTGCATTTTTATATGGCTACAAGCCTATGGGGACGAGGAAGTGGAATGTGATAATTTGAATAAGAATGGTCCCCATAGGCTCATATGTTTAAATGCTTGGTTAACAGGGTCTATAACAATTTCAAAGGGTTACAGGTATTAGGAGGTGTGGCCTTATTGTAGAAAGTGTGTCACTGAGGTTTCAAATGTCCATGCTAGCCTCAGTGTTCTCTCTCTCTCTCTCTCTCTCTCTCTCTCTCTCTCTCTCTCTCTCATTCTCTTTCAATCCACAGAACAGAACAGGATGTAGCTCTCAGCCACTGCTCTAGTGCAATACTCCCTACCATGATGATAATGAACTAAATCTCTGAAACTGTAATCAAGCCCCTAATTCAAACCTTTCTTTGCCAAGAGTTGCTAAGGCTGAAGCACAAAGGATAGCATACAATTCAGGCTGATAGCACTGTGGCTTATTAGATAGCCACATGCTTTTTCTATAAGCAGTAGCTGTGATTAATCTTAAACTGATGATTGCCATATAGAAATACATCTTGTGAGTTGTCAGATCTGCATAATTTTAAGAGTACCTCAACGATGTGAATATATATTTCTATATAATATCTATCTATCTATCTATCTATCTATCTATCTATCTATCATCTATCTATCTATCTATCTATCTATCTATCTATCTATCTCCTGAATTCAAAATTTTAAGATAATCCTAGGTTTTAAGAAAATGATGACTCTTTCAAATAAACCTACAGTCACACATGTTCCACAAACCAATAGTTTGCTATCTCTTAAAACGATCTGCTTGGAAAGCCTAGCCAATGTGTTGAAGAACAACTTGAACTGAGAATAATCCACTCAAATTGGTTGTCATAGCATATGTCTCTGCATGGTCTCTGCTAAGCAGTGGAGCCACAGTAGCAAGACAGAATTACTGCAGTGCAATGATTGGCCTCATAAAACAGAGTGTGTAGAAAGCATGGGTATATGCACACATTTTTATTGTGAGCTCATTCGACGGCTCACATATGCAGGGGATACATGCTGCATCTTTCTCTGGTTTATGTAAAACTGTTGCCATTCACTGGGGAGCATCCCCAAGGAGACAGTGGCTCAGTGCCATTCAGTTCAGCTCTACCAAGTGAAGAGCCCTGTGGCTTGACATGAGTTAATTACAGCTGAACAAATGGAAGGGGCATTCCCAGATTCAGTTAGAGCTGGGAAGATTGACCTCTCGTATAAATAGTCCAGATGGGCCTGGTGGGAAACTGGCTGGACTAGGATTTTTCCAGGAGAGGTAATATCTGCAATGTTTTGAAGGAATCAGGAAAGAGTCTCTGACACTTACCAGGGGAAATTATATATATATATATATATATATATAATTTAATATTATATATATTAAATTTAAATATATCTTTAGATAAAATATATATTTAAAATAATATAAATATATTTAAAATATATATACCTGAAGAAACACTGAGAAGAACACTACAGACTAATATATATATATATATATATATATATATATATATACATACATACGTATATATATATGTATATGATCTGTT
The DNA here is from genome assembly GCF_011762505.2 of Arvicanthis niloticus. Classification (NCBI taxonomy): domain Eukaryota; kingdom Metazoa; phylum Chordata; class Mammalia; order Rodentia; family Muridae; genus Arvicanthis; species Arvicanthis niloticus. The sequence continues at coordinate 80,998,594 of NC_047659.1, read as the reverse complement.
GCTTTAATCAAATTCTGAACTAGTTTTTCAAATATTCCCACAAAATTTTCAATTTGGAAAATCATCATGAGGGATTTTAAAAACTCCTACTATAGATCATCTTCCTAAAAAGGATTTAAACAAAAGCCTACAGACCTTGCATGTAATCACATAGTTGCAAAAAATTAGGCTCAGAGATCTTTTGTGTTTCTATCAGTGTTTCTCTAAAGGAAAGCAAGAGCATGCAAACACACACACACACACACACACACCATTGTCATTATACAATATGGCTAAGAACCCACATCAGCTGCTATATCCAACTAGACAGCAAAAACGATAAAATATTAAAAATAAATGAACAACTAACCACCACCAACAACAACCTGAAATTGTGTGTGTACATATATGTGTGTGATACAAATTTTGACAGAATAGTAATCAACATTAGGGTAATTAGGTATATCTTTTGTAGAAACACTGAGAACAATACTACAGATGTCCCTATCCAGTTTGCAAGCTAAAACTAAAGCTGCAAAACTAAAGGATGCTGAAGGATGATGCTTGTTTTTCCCAATAATTGATTTATTCACTTCACATTCCAGTTGCAGCTCCTGTTCCTCCCAGTCTCCCCTCCCACAGCCTCTACCCCATCCCCCTTCTCCTACATGTCTGAGATAAGGGGAGATCCTCCCTGGGTACAATCCCACCCTGACAATTAACTTGTCTGCAGGATTAGTTATAAGATGATGTTCTTTGCTCAGGTAGAGCGTCCTTACCTTTTCAGTTTTGGACTGCCCTCACTTGCATCTTCAAATGCACATCCACTAAACTGTAAAACAGTAGCTCTAGCTTTTCTTCCACACTGTGTTGTTTCTTAGTTCAATAATAGCAGAATGAAACCAACCATCTTTGCCCTGTTTCCTCCAGCTAAAGTTGTTTGTGTTCACTATGCTGATTCAGTCTTTACTCTTAGTTCATATCACAGTCTTTGTGATGTAATGGAGAAATTATAAGATGGCAAATTAGAAAACTTTGATTTTGAATTTCAGTCTCACCACTTGCTTGCCTCATAATCTTTGTAGCTTAAATCCCCACAAAACTACTTATAAAGAACAGTAAATAACACTTATTCTTTTTTCCCCTTTTTAAAATTTCTTCTTCTCTCATACAGTATAACCTGACTATAACATGCTCCCTTCCTCCATTCCTCCTAATTCTTTCCTCCCTTCTTTCCAGATCCACTGATCTTCTATTTTCCTTGAGAAAAGAACAGGCCTCCCAGGGTTATCAACTGAACACACCACAAAAAGATGCAATAAGACTAGGCACAAACCCCATATCAAGGCTGTACCAGGCAACTAAGTAGGAGAAAAAGGGTTCCAAGAGCAGGCAAAATAATCAGAGACACCTCCATTCCCACTGTTAGGAGTCCCACAAAAACATCAAGCTAAAACACTCAATGTATTTGCAGAGAACCTAGCATAGACCCAAGCAGTCTCTGTGATTGCAATATTATGACTACCATATCTCTTTTTTTAGGTCATAATCCAGTCAAGTTTTGTCATAAGCATGGCTTTGCCTGTTGAACTCAACACATTTTTAAACTTGATGCTTCCATTTGTGGCTTCTGCCTTAAGAAATCTCCCAGTCTTTTCAGTTTCACATGGCAGATTGTGGGTTCTTCAGTTTTTCCAATCTAGGAAATATCTTCCAGTGGTTCTTGTGTTTAGTATCTAGACCATTAGGGGCTAGTGAAATGGTTTAGTAGTTAAGACCATGTACAGCTCTTGCAGAGGACCCAGGTTTAGATTTTTAAATTTGTTAAAGTTATTTTTCACACAATATGCTTTGATCACAACTTCTCCTTCCTCTCCTAGATTCTCCCCTTCCAACTTCATGTTATCAATCTGTCTGTCTGTCTGTCTGTCTATCTATCTATCTATCTATCTATCTATCTATCTATCTATCATCTCTCCTTTTTCTATCTAGTCTTTGTTTCTTAAAAAAACACTTCAAAAGTCAACAAAAAATTAAAACAAAACCCAACAATGATTGCTAAGCTCAGTTCTTAGCAACATCGTGTGGCTCACAACTGCCTGTAACTCCAGCTCTAGAAAGATCTGCTAAGCAATAGCCTCTTTAGGCACCCACACTCACATTGTACACATAAGCTCAAGCACACACACACACACACACACACACACACACACACACACACACACACACTTGAAATTAAAACCAAAGCTTAAAAATAGTCTATTAGTACACTTGGTCAAAAGTCAGATGCCAAGTGTTTTCAGGACTTTGATCATACTCCATTGATCAATGTGTCTTTTATATGTTGGTGTCATGTTTTTATTGATATAGCTCTGGAGTACAGCTTAAAATATGGAATGGCTTTATTATTACCATTATTGTTGAAGTTGTTATTGCTGCTGTTGCTATTCAGAATTATTTTGGTTATGCTAGAACCTTTGCATTTCTACATATGATTTAAGACATTTTTTTCAATTTTTGTGAGGAATTACAGGAATATTGATGCTGGTTTGAATGAGAATGGCATTTATATGCTTATATATTTGAATAGTTGATCCCCACTTGGTGGGAATGTTTGGAAAGGATTAGAAGGTATGGCCTGGTTGGGGGAGTACCATTAGGGGTGAACTTTGAAATGTCAAAATATTGCACTGTTCCAAGTTAGCTTTCTCTGACTTCAACTGGCAGATCAAACTGTAAGCTCTCAACTACCACTCAAATGTCATGCCTGCCTGCTACCATGCTACTATGTCCAAGATAGTCATGGACTCTAACACTCTGAATTTGTATGCCCTAAATAAAGTTTTTTTATGTAAGCTACTGTGGCTTGGATAAGAATCTACCCTCAGCCCCACACATTCATACATTTGGGTTCTCAGTCCTCAGTTGGTGAACTGTTTCGGAAAGACTAGGATGAGTGGCCTTGTTGAAGGAGCTATGTCACTAGAGATGGGCTTTGAGGTTTGAACAGCCCAGGCCAAGCCCAGTGTCCCTGCCTGCATGTGAATCAGGATGTAAAGCTCTAAGGTACTGCTCTAGTACCATGTGTTCTGCCACGCACCCTGCCATGCTCCCCACCATGATATATAAACTAGCCCCTAGTTAAATCATTTTATTTATAAGAGTTGCCTTTGTTATGATGTTTCTTCACAACAACAAAACACTGGCTAAGATCTTGATCACAGTGTCTTATCACAGCACAGAAAAGGAACTAAGAAAGTCTGAAAATTGCTTTATGTAAGATAGTCTTTTTACAATATGAAATTTATCAATCTATTAGCATGGTAAATCTGTCTAGCTTCTGGTGTCTTCTTTAATTTCTTTCTTGAGTTTTGAATTTGTATTATGCAAGCTTTTCATTTTTTTTTGGATTTTTTTCCTAAGATATACTTTCTTTCCTTTCTTAACATTTAATTCATTATTATTATTATTATTATTATTATTATTATTATTATTATTATTACTTATTCACTTTACATCCAGGTCACTGCCCCCTCACAGCTATCCCTAATTCTTCCCCCAATCCCAACTTCTTCTCTGAGTGGGTGGGGTCCACCCTGGGTATCCCCCCACCCTGGCACTTCAAGTCTCTGTGAGGCCAGGTGCTTCCTCCCCCACTGAGACCAGATGAGAAGCAGCCCAGCCAGAAGAACATATCCCATGTATATGCAACAGCTTTTGAGATAGCCCCTAATCCAGTTGTTTGGGACCCACATAAAGACCAAGCTGTACATCTGCTACATATGTGTGCAGAGGTCTAGATCCAGCCTGTCTATATTCTTTGGCTGGTGATTCAGTCTCTGAGATCCCCAAGGGTCCAGGTTAGTTGACTCTGTTTTCCTATAGAGTTCCTATCCCCTTTGGGGGCCACAATCCTTCTTCCTATTCTTCTATAAGAGTCCCCAAGCTTCATCCTCTGTTTGGCTCTGGGTATCCGCATCTGTCTGAGTCAGCTGCTGGGTGGAGCCCCTTAGAGGACAACATGCTCCTGTCTGCAAGCATAATAGAATATCATGAGTAGTGTTAGGGATTGGTGCTTGCCCATGAAATTGGTCTCAAACTGGGCTGGTTTTGGTGGGCCATTCCCTCAGTCTCTGTTCTATTCCCCATGCCTACATTTTTTGTAGACAGGATTAATTTGGGGTTGAAATTTTTGTGGGTGGGTTGGTGTCTTTATTGCTTCGCTGAGGTTCCTGCCTGGCTACAAGAAATGGCCTTTACAGGTTCCATATCCCCAGTGTTGTAAGTCACAGATAGGTTCACCCTGTTGATTCCTGGGTGCCTTCATTATCCCAGGTCCTAAGATAAATGAGTGAGGCTATTATGAGTAGCATTATATCCCTAATTTATTCATCAGTCTGTCTGTCATTGGTATATAGAAAGGCTATTTATTTTGTATGTGAATTTTGTATCCTATTTTGATGAATGTATATTAATTAAATAAGGAGATATCTGAAAGAGACATTAGGATCTTCTATAAAGAAAGTCAGGCCATCTTCAAATAAAATACTTGGACGTTTTAAAAATCTACATTCCCTTTATGTTTATCAGTATCTTATTTTGTAAACTATGACTTTAATACTATATTAGATAGGAGAGGTGTAGTGTTTTGTTCCCATTTCAATGGAAATGTTTGACATTTTTCTCCATATAGCATTATGTTGGCTGTGCCCTTGTCATGTATTGGAAGTATTATGTTGAGATATGTCCTCTATATCTTTAGATTATCTGGTACTTATATTACAAAGGGATGTTGGATTTTGTCAAAAGGTTTTTTGTTTTGTTTTTTTTTGTTGTTTATTTTGTGTGAATCTAATGAGATGATCATATCACTTCTGTTCTTGAGTCTGTTATTTGATGGATGGTGGGTGACATTTCTGGAATTATGTATGTTGAGCCATATTTTTTTTCCTCTGAGATGATGCTTTTTTTTCCTCAGTTATTTTTTATTTATTATTTATTCTTTAAACTTTGTTTTTTACAGTGCAGACTTTATCGCCCTCTTGGTCCACCCCCTGACTGTTCTACATCCCACACCTCCTCCCCCTGTCTCCAAGAGGATGTCCCTACCCCCTACCTCCCCAGACCTCCCCACTCCTTAGGGCGCCAAATCTCTCAAGGGTTAGGTACATCTTCTCTGACTGAGTCCAGGCCTGGCAGTCCTCTGCTGTATATGTGCTGTATATGTATATGTAATATGATAATCTCATATCAGCAGATGTATGCTGCCTAGTTGGTGGCTCAGTGTCTGAGAGTTCTCAGGGGTCCAGGTCAGTTGAGACTGCTCTTCTTCCTATAGGGTGGCCATCCTCCTCAGCTTCTTCCAGCATTTCCCTAATTCAACCACAGGGGTCACCAGTTTCTGTTCATTGGTTGGGAGTAAATATCTGCATCTGACTTTTTCAGCTGCTTTTTGGGACTTTCAGAGGATAGTCATGATAGGCCCCTGTTTGTAAGCACACTATAGCATCAGTAATAGTGTCAGATCTTGGGGCCTCCTCCTGAGCTGGATCCAAATTTGGGCCTGTCACTGGAATTCCTTTTCCTCAGACCCTTCTCCATTTTTGTTCTTGTAGTTCTTTCAGACAGGAACAATTCTGGGTCAGAGATTTTCATTGTGGGATGGCAACCCTATCTTTCTACTTGATGCCCTGTCTTTCTACTGAAGGTGAACTCTAAAAGTTCCCTCTCCCCACTGCTGGGCATTTCATCCTAGGTCTCTCTCTTTGAGTTCTGAGAGTATCTCACCTCCCAGGTTTCTGGTACCTTCTGGAGAGTCCCTCTACTTCCTACCTCCTGAGGTTGCTTGTTTCAATTCTTTCTGTTGTCCTTCAGGTCTTCAGTCCTGTTTCCCACCCCAATATCTAATCATGTTCTCCTCTCTCTTCCCTGTCATCTTTCATACTCAGGTCCCTTCCTCCTTCCCTCCCCACCCTCATGTAATTGCTTTCTTCTCCCTTTCAAGTGGGATTGAGGCATCCTTACTTGGGCCCCTTGACTCGTTAGTCTTTTTGAGTTCTGTGACTTATATCCTGGGCATTCTGTACATTTTGGCTAATGTTTATTTATTAGTGAGTACATACCATGCATGCCCTTTTGGGTCTAAGTTACCTCACTCATGATATTTTCTAGTTGTATCCATTTGTCTGCAAAACTCATGGTGTCCTCATTCTTAATAGCTGATTAATATTCCATTGTGTAAATGAACAACATGTTCTGTATCCATTTTTCTGTTGTGGGACACCTGGGTTGTTTCTAGCTCTGGCTATCACAAATAGAGATGTGATGAATGTAGTGGAACATGTGCCCCTGTGGCATGGTGGGGCATCTTTTGGGTATATGCCTAAGAATAGTATAGCTGGGCCTTCAGGTACATTTATTTCCAATTTTCTGAAGAATCTCCAAATAGATTTCCAGAGTGGTTTTACCAGTTTGCAATCCCACCAGCAATGGAGGAGTGTTCCTCTTTCTCCTCATTCTTGCCAACATGTGCTGTCACCTGAAGCTTAGATCTTAGCCATTCTGATTCATTTAAGGTGGAATCTCAGGGTCATTTTGATTTGCATTTCTCTGATGACTAAGGACTTTGAACATTTCTTTAAGTGCTTCTCAGCCATGTGAGATTACTCTGTTGTGAATAAACCTGATGGATACTTTTTTCTTTTTAAAATTTATTCTTTGGGAATGTCATGCAGTCTATTTGACCATATTCTTTCCCATCACCTCTGACTTCTCCCATATCCTCCCCCCTTGCTATGCACAAAAGTTTATGTTCTTTCTCCATCTTAAAATATGCAAAAGCAAATGAAAAAAATTGCTGAAAATATCTAGGTCCAGTTTATGTTGACCAGACTTCTTAGCATGAGGTCTGCTCTGAAGTGTGGTTGGTATACATAGTTTCACTCCATTGAAGAAAACCACCTTTCCCAAGTTTAGCAGCAATTGTTCACAAACAGCTCTAGGCTATCAGAAATTTTTGGTCACTTTCTCTCCTTTTTGCTGGGATTTTATTTTCAGGCTTGAGCTTATGCAAGTCTTGTGTGTGTTGCCATAGTTTCTGAGAGTTCATATGTACATATTCCCTGAATGTCTGGAAAATTCTGTTTCCATAGATCTATGAGACAAGGTTAATGGTGTAATAAATATATCTTATTCAGAACTGAACATTCCTCTCTCTCTTCATATTGTTCAGCTGTGGATCTTTGTGTTAATCACTGTTTACTGCAAGATAAATCTTCTTTTTTGAGTGCTGAACAATGTACTGATCTATGGACTTAGCAATATGTCATTAGGAATTGTTTTATTGCCATCTTTATCTAGCAGAGTAACAGTAGAAGGTTTTCCTGGACTCATAACCAATCTACTTTTAGGTTCTTGGCCATAATAACTCTGTAAGTTATGAACTCTAAGTCATTGAGTGGGACTTAAATCCAATTAAAACTTGGTTGGTCACTTAACTAACATTGGTGCCAGTGTTGTTACAACAGGCATATCTTGGCAAGCTGCTTCCTATTGTATCATACAATGTTTGTAGTTGTGTAGGACTGATAATTACTTTTCTCTTCTGATAGTGTGTATAGCATCCTCTAGTACTGTGAATGCTATCCTATATAGTGAAGTTCCTGGTTGAGTACCAGTTGTATTTCTTCATCTGTGCCATAAGCATGTAGTATGTTTAGCAATCGGATATTACTATCAGATTGTGGAGGGTAAGTAATAGCATTGGCAACAACTTGTAGTGCTTAGTGGATTTGGGGGCTCTTTTGACCCATGACTCTAAAAGGTGTAACATAATCCTGGTACTAGAAATTTATTTGGGAGTGTATACTTCTAGTTGTGGTGTTTTCTACCCCATTATATGGTGACTTCATTTACAATGCTTTTATATGTATGTATTTTAGAAAGCTTGTACAGTAGTAGGTTTTTACATGGTTTACAGATGGCCTTTAGTGTTAGTCCTTCCCCAAATCTCCTTCTCTGGCCTACCTTTCCATCCAATACCCACCCTCTGTAATCTTCCTGTTCTAATGTTCACATTATTTGTTTACAACACTGTGTCTCATATCCCCCTTTCTTGGAAGATCTCCTCTTCCCCTACTGGTACACATAGTTGCTTAACCTCTTGGTATTCTAAAAGAAGTGTGTATATCCAATTCATAAAAGACAATATCTAAAAATAAAAGAACATTCAATGTCTGCCTTTTGGGGTCTATGTTTCCTCACTCCAGATGATTGTTTTAGCTCCATCCATTACTCACACAGTTTATAATTTCACGATTCTTAACAGTTGAATAATATTCCATTGTGTAAGTATATCATATTTCCATTATCTATTCATCAATTGATGGACATCTAGGCTGTTTCCAATTTACGGCTATTATGAATAGATTGTTAATAAATGTGGATGGTTAAATATCTTTATAATATGAAGTAGAGTCCTTTGGGTATATGCCCAAGAGTCATAAATCTGTATCTTGCAGTATACTGGTTTCTGTTGTGGCTATGTCTGTTAGCAATATCACCAACAATAAAAATGTATTCTTTTTTTCTACATCCTTGCCAGTATATGTTGTTCTTTGATTTATTGATGTTGGTCATTCTGACTGAGATAAGAGAAAATCTCAATATAATTTAAATTTGCATTTCCCTGGTAGCTAGAATTTATTTTTAAAGTGTTTGTCACCCATTCATATTTCATCTTTTGAGAATTCACTGTTTTGTTGTGTTCTTTATGTTAAGTTTTTTGAGTCCTTGAATATTCTAGCAAATGTATAATCGGTCAAGGTTTTTTTTTGTTCCACTCTGTAGTCTATAACTTTTGTTGAATGATGGTGCTAGTTGCTATACTGAAATCTTTAGTTTCATGATGTACCATTTATTAATTTTTGGTCCTAATGCCTAAGGTATGGGGATCCTTTTTAGAAAGTAATTTCCTGTACCAATTAGTTCACAAATAAATCCTACTATCTCTTGTATAAGATTAAGAATATCAGGTATTATGTTAAGTTGGTAAATAATCTTTTTGATTTTTTTAAATTCAGTTTGCAAGTATTGTTTTGATAATTTTTACATCTGTGTTCATGAAAGAAATTGGTCTATAATTTTCTATTTAAGCTTGATCTTCGTCTTGTTTTGATATTAAGGTAATACTGGCCAAAATATACACTGTCCAAAATATGGCATCTTTTAACATATGGTGCTAGCCAAACTGGATAGCTACATGTGAAGAATATAACTAGATTCCTATTTCTTATACTACAAACAGATCAACTACAATTGGATCAACCACCCCATTCATAAGGTCTGGTAACCTAAATCTGAGAAAAGAGAAAGCAGCTCAGACACCTTTTCTTTCTTTCTTTCTTTCTTTCTTTCTTTCTTTCTTTCTTTCTTTCTTTCTTTCTTTCTTTCTTTCTTTCTTTCTTGTTTCATCCCACAGGAAAGGACTTTTTGAACAGGTCACTGATTGAGCAAGTACCAAGACTAACAAATTTGATATGAGACTTCATGAAATGAAAACATTTTTGTATAGCAAAGAACAACATCACCTGAGTGAGGCACCTGATGAGATAGAAAACAAAATCTTTGTCAGTCATACATCTGACAAGGAGTTACAATCTAGAATATATAAAGAACTACAAAAACGTAACACCAAGAGAAGAGACAACCAAATGTCAAAATGAGGGCATGGAACCAAACTGAGATTTGTCAAAATATGAAACAGAAATGGTTGAGAAACCTTTTTAAAATGGTCAACATCATTACCGTCTAGAAAATGGAAATTAAAACCACTTCAAGATTTCATCTTATTCCAATAAGCAAGGCTGTGAGCAACAAGCATACATATACAAAATAAAATAACAAAAATGACAAAATACTTGTCTTGGATGCACCAGAGAGAGAAAAGGCATTCATTACTAGTGAGAGTGCAAACTCATAAAGCCACCATAGAAAACAGTATGGAGGTTTTTGAAACACCTAGAAAGAAAGCTACCACATGCTCCAAGCATGTACCCCAAGAACTTTGTATCAGATTACAGAGATAACTGCTTGTCCATGTCTACTGTTAGTCTATTCACCATAGTCTGGAAATTGAATTAAATTAGATATCCACCAAAAAATGAATGGATAACAGAAGTATGGTACATTTACTCAGTAAAATGTTATCCATTTGCTAAGAAAAGGAAATTATGAAAATCAAAGATAAATGGATAGAAAGGCAAAAGTCATCATGAGTGAGGTAACCTAGACCCAGAAAGACAAATATTATGTATTTTTCACATGTGAATGTTAACATTGTTGTTTTTTGTTTTTTTAGATATATGTGTTGAATTTCAAGTATGAATAGAGGTTAAGAAACTGATAAAGAGCAGTAGGGGAGATAATTTGTTTACAGGAGGTGTGATTAAATACAGTATTATTTTTTATTAGATATTTTATTTATTTACATTACAGATGTCATCTCCTTTCCCCATTTCCTCTCCCTACAACCCCATCCCATCCCCCTCCTCCTTTTTGGTTTTAAACCATTTTAATTACATGTGTATATTAAGGTAAGTTCTAGGTTGAGGGTCTAGCAATACAATAGATGCAAACAGTCAAGGAACAAGCAATACAATAAAAACAAATAGTCAAAGAACAAGCAAGGCATTTAACCCAATTATGTGAACATTCATGTGATCACTGTTTCTAAGGGCTTATCAGGATGACCAAAGTATCTGAATCTACTTCCCTGTCCTAGTCCAAAGTAATTTTCATGTCTGAAGCCTACTTACTTGTTCTAGACTAAAATATAGATTCCTGTTTGAAATTACTTCTTTGTTCTAGCCTAATATTTAGATTCCTGCCTGAAATTATTTCTTTATTCTAGCCTAAGATTTAGATGTCTACCTGAAATTACTTCTTTGTTCTATCCTAATGTTAGATTCCTGCCTGAAGCCCACTTCTTTGTCCTTGGCCAATGTCATATTCCTGCCAAGCAGCCCATTTCCTTGTCCTTGGCTCATGTCAGATTTTTGCCAAGTAGCCCCAAAGGCTCTTTGCCTCTTCCTCTTTTTTATTTCATTAACAAGACTGAGCCTGTCTTAGGTCTGTCTGACAGGAATGCCTTCCTTACCCATCATGGAATTTGCATTATCAAAAGTAGTGCACTTGTGTCTTAGGTTGGTAAGGCTCTGTGCAGAATCTTACCCAGCCTTGGCTTACCAGCCTGTTAATTTAATAACTCTGTCTGAGGGGTTCATTTTCAGGTTCAAGCCATGTACTTTGGCTGCCAACATGTTGATGTTATTGAAGAAAAGCTTTAACACAATGGGTAGGAATAAAAGTATTCCCAGGACAAAAAGGGCTAGCATGATCAAGCTATATATGCCATTCTTGAAGCTTGAACAAAATAGAAATACTGACCTCAGGCCACAGGTAATTTTATCGGCAGTATCTACCACATCAACGCTCAGCAGAGCAGTATTCTTGAAATTCATAAGCTCCCTTTGTATTGTTAAAACATTCAGAGAGGTGTTAGAATTATGCCAAATACACTACAATTGTCTTTAAACTTCCTAATTATAATGACTACCACTGTAAATTATAGATCTAACATGAATCCAGTGGTATTTGGCATGACACTTGAGATGGTTCCTTACTCTTAAATTCTGAACCTCCTTCCAACAATTTGAATAGGATAAAGAGCATCAATCCATTTTCCAAATGTATATCTAAATCCTCTTGTATATTCAACACATTAGTAACATTTTTTTTTGCTAAATGATTAACAAAAGTAGCTATCTTAACTTCTTGTGTCACAGCAATTGCAAAAACAGTGGTGCTAGCAATTAATATAATTAAAGCTGTTATACCAGCAATAATCAAGCCCACTACCCTCTTACTTCTGCTTAAAGCCTGACTCATTTCTTCTAGTACTTGCAAGCTATTTTTGGAATATCAAGGTTGTTTGATACTCAGGGCACTAAAATAAAAGCTAGTTGATAGACCTCCATAACTGATACGCTGGCGTTAAAAATACAAACACAATTAGAAGGTGTACAATCAATGCAACTTACATTGAATACTGTAGAAGAAGCAAAAGTATTTTTAACTTGACAGTTACAAGAGCCTTAACACACATGCTAACACCTGTTTGAAATCCTGATCCTGCCCCAACTTTATCTCTTACTAATATAACATCATAGAGACTTGCAGCTAATTTCCAAGTATGTTTCTGAAAATGTCCAGAACCAGACTTCCAAATGAAGACTGCTATTTCCAATATTGGATTGATTTCTAGACCAGTTAATGATTGAGTCTGAATAACTGGTCACATTTAACAACAGTATAACTGGCATTATAACTTCTTCTTTTTTTAAAAAAAAAAAAATTATTATCTGTTCCACAGGTCTAAAAACTTGAGGCAAGGCAGCTTGTCCCATCAGCGGTATATGTAAGCAATGGTGGGTTGGGAACATATGTTCAATACAGCTTCCCAGTCACCATTGTCAGGGCACTCAGCAAGCTCACAAGTCAGTATCATTTTTTGTCCTGGCATTAGCATGTCTCACTTGTCATTCTGGAGGCCACCATGCTCTTTCAGCATCCTGCAGAAAAAACATAAACATGCCCTTTTCCCTATATTTAATACCTGATTGGAATCATGCTTTATGCCAGTAAGTGGATCCTTCCCTTTCACCTATGCATAAATATGCCTAGTTGTAGAGTGTTATAGACACTCAGCAGAAAGTTCCTTAGCATCCAAATTTAAAAAAAATTAAAATAAAAAATAAAAAGAACATGATTTAAATAAATTTGTGGTGTATAGGGATATATCTCCCCCTTTTTTATTTTATGAAGATATTGTTTTAAAGTTTCATGGGCCTGTTCCTCAGTCTCTTGTCCTTGACAATTATAAGGAATCCCCATAACATGTCTATTGTTAAATTGCTGCTAAAAAAGTCTTGAATGTCTGACTGCTATAGCTATTTCCATTATCTGGTTTTGTTTTTTGTTTGTTTTTCTTTTCGTCTTTTTGTTTTTATATTATTAATGGGTACTTTATTTATCTATATTTCATATGTTATCCCCTTTTCCCATTCCCCCCCAGAGACCCCTTAACCAATCCTCTCTCTTCCTATTTCTATGAGGATGTGCCCCCACCCATCTACCCACTCCCACCTCCCCACCCTCTCTGGGGCATCCAGCCTTCAAGCAATGAAGGCCTTCCTCTCCCACTGATGCCTGACAAGTCCATCCTCCTCTACATATACACCTAGAGAAGGTCCCCTCATGTGTGTTCCCAGGATAGCTGTTTAGACCCTGAGAGCTCTGGTTGGTTGGTATTGTCACTCTCCCCATGGGGCTGCAAGCCCCTTCAACTCCTTCAGTCTTCCCTCTAACTCCTCCCCTGGGGACCCTGTGATCAGTTTTATGGTTAGCTGTGAGCATCCACCTCTGTATGTCAGGCTTTGGCAGTGTGTCTCAGGAGACAGATCTCTCCTAGATGCAATCACCATATGAAACACTGTTGTGGAGATACAGTATCTGAAAATACAGTGTTATAAAGTGGTAAGAAACAATGAAATAAAGGGGCTAAATGGGATGAGGATGGAAGGGTATATGGAACAGAATCACTAACACAAAGAAAACCTATTGAAAAGGCTTCCTGCAATATTTACAAACATGTAATAAAAGTATTTATTTAACAGAGGGATGATACCCCATCTCCATTACTTGGAATGAGTTACCTTTTTTTGAGTTGTTTGTAAATGAAGTCCATAGACTGCCAAACATGACAGCCTTTCGCCATTGCTATTATTTGCCCTCCAGAACTTGATAATAAGACCCTATTGTTGACGATACAACATACCTGAATCAAAGAATATTGAGAAATTAAGCTGGTACCATCCAAAACATTTCATTCTTACTGGATAGCTTTCATAATGCTCAATGGTGCTATGTGAACTACTGAAGAAGAAAAGTTATCACCAATGTTATATAGCAGTGAATCCTATAAATTATAGCAATGACTGTCCTGACATGATACCCCCACTGGTGAAATAGTGGCATGAATGTTATGGTAGTGACCAACCACTTTCTGATTGAATTTGAGGCACATTACATAAGATGGAATATATGGCTGGTACTGTTATTAGGGCTAGCAAACTGTGGTTAAAATAGAGTCATGAGGCTCTATGTTAGAACTTATTACTATTATTCAGTAAAATCAAGATAGTATTAAAGTGACTCCTAATAACTTACTGTTATACCCATATATTAGTCCATCTGTCAGTCCTCATCAGACAAGCTTCTTTTATCAAGAGATGGCAACTAACACTGAAACCCACAGTTGGTTAATGTGCAAATAGTAAGAGACTGAGAAATTATTAGTGCAAAATGGCACTACATATCTCTTTCACCATATCTCTTTTACCAACACTCAGGTCTCTGAGAAAGAGGGGGAAAAGATTGTAAGAACTAGAGGTGATAGATCACTAGAAATAAACAATTATATTTCCAACTTCCATTTTCCAGCTATTACTTTGACTAGGTAAACCATCTGCTATATATTGAAACACCAGAGTTATATTTCACTGGACAGATCAATGCTTCCATGATCCTATGGATCCATTTTCCATTTAGTCAGTTTCATTCATGATCACTAGCAAATAGGCCATTGCTAACTCTGGCAAGACCTGATGAGTTTAAGTCTGAATAATTGTCAAATTGTCTCTGGGTCTTCTGGAGATGCTGGCTGCAGAACCATGTGCAAATTTATCTTCTGCAACCAATAGTACTGAACATGTTTTCTTATCAGGAAAAAATCAAACAAAATGTCGAGAAGCTCCATTTAGTTAGGTAAATCACATTGCTAATATGTGGACAAGGTGTCATGATATAGTAGTGCTGACCTAGAGACACATTTTATGAGTGCTGTGCATAAAAGAGGCAGAGTACACAGCACTGGACTATAATAGTCTGTTTATGTTCCTCTTCCTCCTCTTTCTGTTGCCGCTGTTTCCATGTTGCATAGTTTCCATAGTTCCATATGATGAAACTGGTACTTGCCTTTTAATCCCCACTTTTTCTTAGACTTCAAAGCAGCATGGATTTAAAATAAGACTGCAGCTGTTGCTAGGTAATACCACAACATTGACATATGTCATAAATCCTAGGATTTGCCAAATGGATAATAAATCCCTTAGTGCAAGAGACATTTGACAAACCATTTATGATTTGTTTTTAAAGACAAACTGTATCTGTGGTCTGGCCTAGAACTCACTATGTAGACCAGGTTGGCCTTAAATTCAGAGACACACCTGGCTTTACCTCCCAAATGCCAGGATTAAAGGTGTGAGCCACACCCAGCTTCTATCTGTGATCTTTAGAAACCTCACATGTACCATAAATGTGAGGTCTTTCTAATTTATTCAGAAGTTGCCTATTTGTGAAACTGAAAAAGGTTGCCTCTTCTCCTTGTTGAGCCAATATTTTCAACTTCAGGAACTCAGATCATAGCCATGATCCAGGAAGGTCTTTTGGTTGGTGCTTTTGTGCCTACGCCAGAGACCCACCGACAAGAAGTGAAAGCATAAGGGATGGGAGCTGGAGATGTCTTTGCTGCTTCTGTGCTTGTTCATACATAACTCTGTGTTGTAGCTTGTGTGAGTTGTTTTCACCATTTTGGGCTTCTGTTTATTTGTGAAACAAAGGGACTCAAATTAGATCTCCCAAGAGCTCTTCCATGTTTTTGACTTTCTGAATCTATTGCTGCAGCACCTCCAGCTATATGTCTAATTCAGCCAAGGGAGGACATGTCATGGGGAACCCACTTCATTTCAGGTGTTTTCCTTCATGTCTTATTAAGTTCTTCATTTGTATCTGCCTCATTTCTCCCACAACATTATTTTTAGTCATAGCATTCACTGCCAATTTTTTACCTATTCTTTGTGACCTAAGTAGTAAAGGAGTTACTATGACAACAGAGTGATTTTTCCTGGATGGCCACATTCAATTTTCTTAAGTGGATATTAGGATTGCAACATATTTCATTAACTCTGGGGCCCTTGGGAGGCAATAGCCAAGCTCAGTGCAGACCGAAGCTACAGGTTAAGCCTAGCAAAACCCTATCTATTGAATATAACAGGATGGTATTTTCTTTACAAGGTGTGAACTACTGTTTCTTGGTTTTAGTGTCAAAAGTAATTACTAAAGGAAATTTTTAAAAAGATCTTCTATTTTAGGTAACAAAAAAGAGAAATGGAATATGAACTTTGAACACAGTGCAAAATAACATAAATCTAAAAGTAAATAGCCAAGATATTAAAAATACATTTGTATATATTTGTTTATTTTTCTTTTATATGAAAGAGGGAAATGAACCTTTATCTAAATTAAAACTTAGATTACCAAATGCCATACATTAAGTAGATAAAAGTCCTATAAGGCTAATGTTCAATAATGAATAAACATGAATGAAATGAAAAAAATAAAAATAATGTTCAAAAATGAATAATAAACAAATAATGAATAAAAAGTGGATTTAGTTATTTGAGTGAATAGCTAATTTAAACTGACAATCATGACATTAATAAAAATTACCATTTATGATAGTAGCAGAAACAATGAACATTTTTAGTGCTTTTCACACATCAAACTTTGTATTCATGACACCAATATAGAGTATGTATTATTATAGCAATTTTACATATAAGAGATGGAGATTCAGAGAAGTTAGTGGTCAAATTAAGTTGAGAACCCTGAGTGGCAAACTCAGAATTATTTCAGTATTATCTCCTGTCCTTAATCTTATACTTTGGTAAAATGAACATTCATGTTACTGCTCAGACCACTGAAGTTGATGCAGTTAAGAACTAGAGAAGGTTTCAGAGTATATAATCTTAACTTTCTTCAACTGGTAAACTGTGTTTATATCAGCACACCAGTTTGATTATGAATCTTGGGTAGGTAGTATCATTTTATCTAACAAACTTGAGATGATTTTCTAAGGCACACAAGAATGTGTGTGTGTGTGCGTGTGTGTGTGTGTAGGCTAGATGGTATAGACTTTTTTGCAGTATGTTTTTATATTTAAAAAGACCCCAGGCAGGCAACTTTTTGTCATCTTTTTAGAGGAAAATATGCACAGACACGTTCAACATACTTGTATACACACATTTCTTCTTGCTTAGGAAGAGAAACAATCATGAATTTCCTAAGCACTGTTTATATTTATATTCTATAGGTTCGGCATTCACAGTAAACCTTGCATTAAAAAAAAGCTGATCAGAGCCCATTGGTCAGATGTGCCTTGATTAAGACTACAGTTTCTCCCAATTTACAGTCTAGACTGTGGAGATTAACATACTCTGACTCTGGTTAATCTAAGGATTAAAATACTGGTTGGTGATGCATAAGTGCATGAGATTGAGTCAGGTAGAGCTGTGTTGGCATCCTTGCTACACATTTATTTTTAGCATCATTACAATAGCATCATTATCATTATCAGCATCAGCAACAGCTCAGGTAAATGGTTATACTCACTAGTCTTAGGTTTCCTTAGTAGTGAAGTGGGATTCATTTTTTTTTATTTTGCTGTAGAGTAATCTGGTGAGTTGGTGTGAAGTCCAAGTGTGCATCTGGTGACTGTCCTTGGCCAGATTCTAGAGAATCTTTGCTGAATTTACTTAGTGAGGTGAACATTATGACTGACTTCCTACATTCAGTCCACTCCTCATGTTCCCTGGTTAGTATGCAGATGTAGTGTGCCATAATTAGCAAAAGCTAGCTGGCATGCTTTTTTCTTCTGTGGTACAATAATCATGTTAGGAACAGGCAAGAACCATGTCTTAACCAATGAAAATTCCATGGCAAAACCAGCAATCAGAGCAGGGGGTTATTTTACTCTGCCTTAAGGTCAGAGTGCTGTCTTATGTGGGGTGATGTACAAATATAAGGTGTGCATCTTCTGCAGCAACAAAGGAATTCAGCTGAAGATATGCTTACTACCCATGGGAGGAAATGATACGATGATTTCAAGGAAGTGGAGCCAGAGACCTGCTCAAGTAATTTATAAATCACATCTTAGCTCTTATTTCACTTTAGTAAACTATTCACTTTGTTTAAAAGAACAGTTGGCACACAAGACTGCTAGTGATGCGGGCATACCTGTAACTCCAGCATCTGAGATGCAGATGCAGGAGTCTCAAACATCTAAGGCTACTTGTGCTACATGGATACTCTGTCTGATGTAAATAGGTTTGTTTGAATTTTGAGTTTGCCATAATGACAACAGAAAACATGCTAAGAAATGTTGCTGGCTTAGGATTCTTTCAATTTCCAAAGGCAAATACAATGAAGTATAAAGGGCGTGTCTATCCTTGAGCTTGTTCTGCTCAGGCATTTCTCCACACTCATTTACTATCACATCTCCCCCAAATTTCAGGCATGTTTGATGCTGAGACAGGTTTATAATTAGAAGCTATTTTTGTTTGCTGTACTTTATGGCTCATTTCTTTATTAACATCTTGCAAAGGACATAAACTCTAAATAGTGGATAAGCTCTTTTCCTGTCCCCACAGATCACTAAATAGCTTCTGCTGTGGAGAAAAAAAAGTTGGGAGTGACATGTAACTGCCAGCTTCCTTTATCAGGTCATCTATGACACCTTGGCACTCCTGTAAATTGTTTAAAAAAAACAATTAAATCTATGAGAAAATTAAGTGTAGCCAGTGCACTTTGAAAAAGTAACTTTGGGATAAAATATATCTTATTTTAGCGCTTTTTAATTTGACCATCTAATAAGGTATGTTGAGAAGGAAAAGAGAGTGAGTAAGAACAAACCACATGTGAATGAGGAAAGGCAAATGATTCTAAAAGCCAGAATGGTGCAGGAACCTGAATCTGGCAAACGTTATACCATGGTCCCTTAAGTCCTTCTCAGTGGCTCTTTTACTTTACATATTTAATATTCAATTATTTTATTTTTGTACTAGAGGCATGTTAGAAAGGGCAATATTCACTTAACTAATACATAAGTTTTAGTGCCCTAATGGGATATAGTTTGCACCTATATAGCAAATAGAAGCAAGTGATTCTGGGTTGTGTTAGTAGTTTTACTCTATGTATTATTAAAGGATACAGGCTTCTGTGATATTATGTTCTGCTGTCTTACATGCCTCAGGTTGGTCTCAGAGCCTGCTGGCTACATGGAGCTTTCTGTATTCCATTACTTTGTTTGCTGCTATCACAAAACACATGAAGTAAGCAAGAGAAAGGAGGAAGGGAGTATTCAGGCTTACTGGCAGGTGCAGGGCATGATGTAGTCATTGTAGATGGTTACATTTATAAGTTTACTGTTCCTTGCTTTGGGGTACATTTGTAAACAATATTGAGCAGCACTTGCTGTTCTTGAATAAAAGAATGTGGAGAAGTTGTAACAGTTTCCATAAAGCTTTAAATCAGGTAAGACAAATACTTTGAAAACTTGCATGTCATTGATTTCAAAAATAATGACATGGTTACAATAGTTGCAAGGTGTTCTGGAAATGTGCTCTCCAAGAACACATACTCTAACTAAATGTACCGAGTAAGAAGATTTTCCAGTCACCTTTCAACATCACGAAGTGAGTAACACACATTTTGGTAGATATTAATCTGTTTCTCCCACAGAATAGCTAAACATCAGCTTGAAAGAAATCCTGGTGATAATTTATTAAGCATACCCTGTATTTGAGATATGATGCTGATTCTTAAAAAGAGAGGAAACCGGGGAAATGGCTGAGCAGTAAAGAGCGAGTCCTGCTCTTGCCAAGGACCACAGTGTGCTTCAGAGCTCCCATGTGAGGCATCTCATGAATTACAGACTCCAGCTCCAGGGCATTCTATGCCCTAGTATCAAGAAGTATTTGTACTCATGTGCACACACCTACACATAGGCACACAAGTACACATAATTGAAAAACAAGTCTTTTTAAAAGGGAAGATGAGTAAGATTTCATGAAAGTTGTACATACTTAAGGAATTCATCTAAAATGACTCTGGAAGAGATAATGGTCTGGTGAAGAGCTGGGGAGTCTGAATCCTGACTTAGTTTTAATCCTATATGCCAGCTATAGGTTGTTTCCACATGGGTGGGGAGATTAAAATTAATTTGTCATTTAGTAGAGGAGATAAGTAGCAAAATAGATAGCGTCATTAAAACATGCCAATTTTTCTGGGAAGGCGATTGCCCTGGTACCTATTTCCATGTGAGAGTGTAGGTTACTATCAATAACTTCCTAGACTGACTGATGACCCCTGAATTATGTCTGGACAGAGAAGGAGGAGTCAGTAGAGAGAAAAGATTGGGTAAGAGAATTGCACAGGATGACTGAGTACCACAGGAAACTGAAAGAAGTTCAAATTAGCACAACGATTTGGAGGAAATTAAAGTTTCTAAACTTGCTTAAACAGCAGCTTCAAGGGACAAAATATAGGCCATATAGATGAATAGCAAACAAGGTGTCTACTATTGATCAGGATTGACTCCTACAACCCATCTTGAAGATCACAGATTCCTTCTCAGTGGACAGGAGGCATGGAAACTTTTTTTCTCTTTATAGTTATCTTTTATTTGCGAATCTCCCAAAATTACGACTAAGTCAAGAATAACCTAACAGTTGTTAATTTGTCATTACAAAATAGTATAAAGAAAAGAAACACTCCCTATTTCACATTTTTGACAACTAAGTACTTACCAGACCCCATTCGGTGCCAGCATACATAGTCTAACTATTGTTCAATTAAGGGTGGAGATCCATTCCACAGCTAAGTCCATGTTTTGATCCTTCTAGCATTTCTTTCAAGACTAAGCACCCCAACTTTTAACCTTCAAAGACATTTTCTCACATGGTTTTCCATCTTGTTTTACCTACAAAGAATTACTTGGCATTATTTTCTTTGTGTAAAGGGCAGGCATCCACCCTGGATCTTTGGATGAGTCACTATTTCACTTCTCTGTTTACCTATAAAAATAATTCTCTTCTTGGTCCAGCTTTGCGAGGTGATGACAGGCACTCTGGGCTCTAAAAGAGAGGATGCTTTTTTTTTTTTTTTTTAATGTCTTGACTCCTATATTTTACTCCTTCTTGCCAATCTTTCCATCCTCAGCTACCATTGTCATTTGGTTTGAGCAATAAATAAGGAATATGAGGTGAAAAAGAATCAGCCCATCACCATGGTTGACAATAATAAGTCTGTGGGGAAATTTTTTGGAAACCTCAGAGATGAGACTCCAGTTGTTCCTCAACCCACAAGTCTCAGCTGCTCAGAGAACAATGGCTTGTCTGGCTACCTCCAAGGAACAAGATGAGGCATAGGTTTTGTTTTTTCTTTCTCTTCCAAACTGCAAACTTGAGCAAACAATCTTTACTTAACCCACATGGAAAACTTGCAAACACAAACACATTCCTCCTTTCTTATTAGTGCCGGATGAAAAGCAAACTTCAAATTAGTTAATGCTTATGTAGTTAAGTGGTTCCCTATTGACTGAGAGTGAGTAGGAGGTAGTGGGGGGAGGCTGACTGAGAGGGTCTTTTGCTATTGGGCCAACAACAAAATAAAAGCCAAAATCTCTCAGATTTCAGGAGACAGAGAGAGAGAAAAAAAAGAAAGCATAAAGAAATCTTGTAGGTGGTCCAGCACCCCACCTCTATTGTATGGTCTAGTTCCTGATTCATGTGGCACATCTGGGTGGCTCTGTGAAAAAACAAAGGCAGACTTCTGGGAAGAGTCCATCCTGGTCCTTGTCATGGTCTATGAATATTTATGGAGCAGTCATTTACAGGGGTGCCTGGCGCCACCACACAATTTTATTGTTTGGCGGATTTTAAGCCAATTCCAAGCTCACTCCCAGGTTCTCAAAAAGGAATGTCTAAGTTTGAGCAATAAGATGGGGACATCATTCTTACTGGGAGACATGGCCTTTCTGTTTTATGGGCAGGAACGTCTATGGACATAATTTGAGAAATGAACCAGTTTGGGAAACTGGACAATCCTTAACAGCAAGAACCACTTCAAGGGCCACTGAAAACTCTGTTGATTTCCTGAGATTTAGATTTTCCATACTCATATCTATAGTCAAACATCAAGTAAGTACACGAGGAGAGTCAGCCCAACTATTTTAAAACAAAAGAACAGAAGTAGCAAATCTTTTGAGCCAATGATTTTTAACTTGTAGGTACTGAACCCTCTGGGGACACATATCAGATTTTCTGCATATCAGATATTTACGTTACAATGCATTGCAGCAGGAAAATTACAGGTATGAAGTAGCAATGAAATAATTTTATGCTTAGGGGTCACCATAACAGAAGAGATTTATTAAAGGGTCACAGCATTAGTATGTTTGAGAACCACTGTACTTGAACAATTTGAAAATTAGGTTAGAGATAATATATTGAGGTAACCTTGGGTTTACTTCAATATTAACATCTAGACAGTGAGATTTATCTCAGAATTTCTCCTCTAAAGAATCATCACTTTCCCTCACTGTGAACATCGCCATTATGCTATCAGAATGGTAAGGGTTTTAACCATGGACCTAAGGTACACATGGATAGACACCAGGTAGCGCCATGCACTGGTTGTATATTGAATGTTGCTAAATTCTAAATTCTAAACAAATTTATTTCTGTTTGAAGCATTTGCATTTGTTAGAACATTTGCATTTCCCTCAGAGAGATGATGTACTACTTTTATTAGCTGTCAAAGCAGCCCTGTAAGTCTCAAATATTAAGACCTGTTATTACAATAAGAGATGAAAACAGAAATATCTGATCTGGTGTTTCCAAAATATTTAGCTTTGGTTCAATGTTTTGTATATGAGAGCCACTGGTGGGCTTGCGTTTAATGCAGATCCCTCACTTCTACAAAGGCTAAGTTAGGAGGCGTGGGATCCTGGGTCATGTGTTCTGATAACTCTAGGGATGAAGAGGCATGTGCCTGGGCCAGAAATCATCTGTGAATACTTAGCAGACTAAAAAATCTCTGAAGTGTGATATTCAAAGGTTGGTAGAAGTTGTATTTCCTTTAAATCAGAGTGTCTCTGATCTACCCACCCCATGCTTTATATATTGAACATCCATGTAAAATTCTAAGCAAAAGAAAAAAATGAAAGGAACATCAAGTCACTAACAGCATTCAACACCTTCAGAGTACAGAGAGGAAATAACCCAAATTGTAAAGTGTCTATTAGAAAGTCAGATGGCCATGAGAATGAATGGAAATCTACAATTGCTGGGAGTGGGGGATGGGGAACCATCTCAAATAAGTGTCAGAGATGTGGGATAGGGGAGGCTACCACGAATCAGTGGGGGTTACCTTAGCTGAGACTCACTCACAGCTTTGGCGATATGGAACCTGAAGATGTTACCTCCTGTAGCCAGGCAGGTATCTCAGTGGAGCAATAGTTATACCAACCCACTCACAAAACTTTCAACCCCAAATTTATCTTGTCTACAAGAAATGCAAGGACAGGGATGGAACAGAGACTGAAGGAATAGCCAAGCAATATCCAGCTAAAATAGAGACCCTTTCTATGGACAAGCACCAGTCCCTGACACTATTAATGATACTTTGTTATGCTTGCAACAGCAGCATAACATGGCTGTCCTTTGAGAGAGTCTACCCAGCAGCTGACTCAGAGGGATGGAGAACCACAGCCAAACATTGGAGGGAGCTTGGGGAATTTTATGGAACAGTTGGAGGATGGATTGAGGTCCCTGAAGAGGACAGAAAGAGGTCTTCCACAAGAAGATCAACAAAGTTAACTAACATGGACACTTGAGGGCTCTAAGTGTCTGAACCGCCAATGAAAGAGCATGCACAGACTGGACCTAGGCCTCCCACAAGATATGTAACAGATGTGCAGCTCAGTCTTCATGTGGGTCCCAAACAACCGGAGTGGGGGCTTTCCCAAAAGCTGTTGCCTGTTTCTGTAATGTGTTCTTTTAGCTGGGCTGCTTTGTCTGGCCTCAGTGGGAGAGAATGTACCTAGCCTTGCAGAGACTTGATGTGCCAGGGTGGGTCTTCCACTGTCTCAGCATGGGGGTTAGAGGAAGGATTGTGGGAGCAGGGGACCAGGAGGGCAGACAGTGAATGAGATATAAAGTGAATAAATGTAAAACAAAAGGGGTGGAGGGGGATGAGAAAAAAGAAAGTTATACTCTTATAGGTACATTAATGGGTAAAACAAACCCCAGCCTGTTGTTTAGTTGTTAAGTTCACTAATTAAAGTTAAGGCAGTTTTTCACATGTCTAGAAAAGAAAATCAGACATATATATGGTTTCTTTTTTAGTCAGGTAAAGAAGTCCTTTTACTTAGCAACTTGAAACTTGAAGGCCTGTGAGAAGCAACAAAGGCCACAGGGGGTTATAGGACTGAAAAAGCTTTGCCAGTCTCTTTCTGATGCCAACCTTGCCACCCAAGAGATGTTGCTTCCAAGACAGTCCAAAAATAAATAAATAAATAAATAAATAAATAAATAAATAAATAAATAAACCTAGACCACCCTGTGAGGTCTTTTGTTCATATATAAATAGAAATTTCTTTCTTGGTTTGGTGATTAATGACTTCAAGGTGTTTCCTCGGGCTTGACTTTGAGATTTCCACCATGGTATAGAATTTCAATGTAGTTAGTGGAGGGAGATAACCGAGCCTCCTTCATGGAAGTGTGGAACTGTATTCATGTAGGAAGATGAGTGTCACATCTTCAAAGTACAGTCAAAGTAAATCTGGGCAGTGATATCAATTAACCAGGCAAACAGGAGGCATGAAACTAGTCAGGATGTTTTCCAACCTCCCTCCAGGTTTCTATGTTGCTGGATTAAGAAAGAAGTTCTTTTCTGTTTTCATTTTCCTTCTTGGCTCCTGGCCAGTTTTGCAAACTAGGAATTTCAAGTGTGGCTTACAGAACTTTCAAACTTTTGTTTTGTTTTGTTTTGTTTTGTTTTGTTTTGTTTTGTTTTAGACTTTGGGGGCTGTTAACATATAAGGAAGTGATATTTAACCAAGATATAATCAAACTCTCAAGGTAAACAGCATTGTCTTTTTCATAGTTTCATAAAATGTCTGCAAGCATTCCTAATTCTGACCTGAGGTCCTATAGAAATCTGGATGTGCCTAACCTGTCAAAGGAACATTCCAGACAATGGGTACCTGCTTAGTGAAGACTACATCTTTCTACATGTGGTGTTGTGGCGCTCTTAGCATGGACACATCCAGCCTCTATTGACATGTTGTGACTTGTTACAAAATCTAAAAGGACAGGGCTAATGGCATGTTGTTGATATTAGTAAAAGAAGAAGGTGGTTGGGAACAGAAAAAGCTCAAACAGCAACAGCATATGAGACACAAAAGGATTTCTTCTTAATGGAAGAACGCCCCAGGGTTTGAGAGCTGGAAGGAGCTACCAGAGGGGAAGGCTTTCAACCACAGCAGTGATTCCCTTATGGCAGAGCCCATGGAAGGTACGACTAGTATTCACTATCTGATGTTTTTGGCTTTTCCAGAATGACTCTTTCAGATCTTCTCTGAATCCCAGAGGGAACTGATTCTGTTGTCTTGTCTTCTGCCTTCTGATTACTTTTAGCTGGGCTGCTAGACACAGACAAGGAGAAAGGAGCCTGATGTTGTCTAGGTATTATTACTCTATCTGCTTCTATGTCCTGGGGTAAGTGTTTCTGTTAAGTAAGTGCCTTAACTATTGGCTGCCTTCTCCACCCAGATTGTGCTGTTTCTCTGTGTTCCCTCCTTGCCTCTTCAGGTCTGAAGTGATATGGAGTCCCTTGATTTGGGAGTACTGTACTATCCCTTGTGGTTTTTCTATGTGCTGTCTTTGACTCTGGCAAGAATCATTTTTACTAAATGTGCCCTAATTTTCTCAGTTTGAGAGTGCCATCTGTTTCTTGCTGGGACCCTGGTGATATAGGTGAGTAATAATGAACTTTGAAATGGATGCTATGCCATTCAGAGTTTGGTTAGTAACTAAGAACATATGATGCAGAGGAACTCTGGGTCCAGACAAAGGAAGCATATTTCTGAGGAAGAGGTAGGCACTTGAGATGATTTTTCTGGGCCTGGGAAAATTTCCTACCTATGACTGAACACTGGTAAGCTCTCTCTCTCTCTCCCCCCCCCTCTCTTTCTCTCTCTCTCTTAAACATAAGTTGTTTTGCTCAAATATGGGCATTCTGGATATAAATGCTAGGTCCTATAGATAATACAATTTCTAGAACTTGTTTAGATAGTTTTGAAATTAGTTATTTTATGTGTTTGAGTGTTTTGTCTGCATGTATGTCTGTGTACTGTGTGTGTACTTGGTGTCCACAGAGGCCAGAAAGGGAGATAGATTTCCTGGAACTAGAGTTACAGAAGGCTGTGATCTGTGTGTGATGTGGGTACTGGGAATTGAATGCAGGTCCTCTGGAAGATCAGTCTGTTCTTTTAACTGCCAAGACTCTCTCCAGCCCCATTTTAGATGATTTTTCACTTGCCTGTTGTTGGTTCTTACTTTTACAGGCTCCCCCTTCTTCTGCCAATTACAATTTATTTTTTATTTTTACCTTATTGTTCTGTTGAGGACAATTTGAGCCAATGTTCTTACATTGACCTTGGTTCCTCCCTAAGATGCAATAACAGCTATTAATAGTTGACATTTAGTGTACTGTTGCTATGGTTATGAATTTTTATAAATGTTTTATGTTCATTATTTAATATATTTTACACTTTAACATTCTAATGTAGGTTGCTTTAATTCCTTAATCCTTGTTGATAAATGAATTAAACAATTCTAATGGGTTATTTTTTGGTTGCTGCAATAAAATATTATGACCAAACACAAGTTAAAGAAGAAGAAGTTCATTTTGGCTTATTGTTACAGAGTCATAGGATCCATCTGAAGGTGAAGGTATAACGTATCAGGAGCAGAACACTGGCTGGTCACATTTCATTTATACAAACCAGGAAGGGAAGAAGAGAGGCTAGAGAAAGAAGGGTGGGGGATATAGAAAGACTATAAAACCCTGATGCTCCGCTCAAAGTGACAGATTTCATAGCCTCCTCAAATAGCATCACTAATGAGGGAATAAGTAGTCAAATGCATGAGACCATGGTGGACATTTCTCATTCAAATCACCACAGTAGGTATTATTATTATTATTATCCACAAAAAGACTCTAAGACTTAAAAGTTCACATGTCTGAGGAGGGACAGAGCTTGAATTTAATCTTGGGCCATCCCCCGTTGATTAGCTCTATATTGCTTGTGGTCTCTCAGCAGTGTTATTGTAGGACAAAAGTCCACACCTTGTGTAACTGAGAGCCAAGTTTCTGTCCCATAACTTCAGTGAATTCACAATGTACTGAGTGCCATCAGAATGTGGCAAATGGAAAGGGCAATGGGTTGAAAGTGTTTATTTCAGGACTTTCTTGGTTTGAACTAAATAGAAAGAATAGTATGGGATTAAGTTATTTATTTCATCCTATCTGTTTATTATTGAACTACTCATTCATTCAACACATATTTTCTTTTGATTTTTCTATTTAGACTTAGATATTTGGGATACAGAAAATGATATAGAGATACAATGATGTAATTTGATTCCTATAGATGTACATTCTTTTATCCTAACTGAATGCTGTCATATGTAAAGTGAAAATAGTTATTCATAGGAAGTGTAAGGATGATGTAGTTATTCATTTATTTATTTTGAGAAAAGGTCTTACTATGTAGTAGATCTCACTCTGTAGCCTTGGCTGACCTGGAATTTGTTATGTATTCTAGCCTAGTTTTAGACTCATGGAGATCTGTTTGTCTCTGTATCCTGAGTTCTGTGATTAAAGGCATCTGCGCCATTCTAGATCCCAATGTAGTCATTAAAAGCAGTGTTTGAAATTGGCAGTGTGGCAGTCTGTACTTTTCAGAGAAACAAAATCAGTAGGATGGGTAGAGTGGAAATAAATAGGTGGATAGAGTGTCGCGGCCTGTAGGGAGCCACGGTTAGCGGTGATAGCATCTGCCATTACAAGATGGTGCTGGCATCCTGTGCTCACAAGTAAACAACTAACTGCGCAGGTGCAAAGAGGTGAAAGCGCGCCAAGCCACTGCCAATCCCTGCCAATCCCGAGGCGTAACAAGGGGTGATGAGTGAATAGCCAATCAGAAGTGAACACGCCACTCTAGGGTACATATAGCAGTGCCTTTCCCGGGCTTGGGGTCTTCCACTTCAACTGGTACGAGAATAAAGCCTCTCTGTGATAACTAGTGTCTCTTTTGCGGGCAAAGGGGACTCGGGGTGGCGTGAAATAGCGGCCTGAGCAAAATGTTGAGGCCCAGGCTACCCCGCATTTGGCGGCCACTGTATCCCGGCCCAAGCTGTCGCTCTGGTCCACAGGTCGGAGTTCAGCAAGAGAGAGAGTGAGGACGAACTCAAAGAATGGAGACCAAACAGTGTGATCCAATCTCATTTATTCTTCAGTCTCTCTTCCTAGTCCAAGTTCCAAGTCTTGAGTTCCTAGTTCCTAGTTCCTAGTTGTACTCCTTCTAGTTCCTAGTTGTACTACTCCTAGTTGTACTCTTCCGAGTGTCTAATGTTTATTCCTACTCCTAGTGTCTAAATCTCTGTTACTCCAAATTGTTCTGTCTAAAGTGTCAGATTCTCTCATCTCTCTTCTGTCTGCCTCTCGCCTTTATATGTCTCACTTCTAAGCCATGCCTTTTGGTCACACCTTTATTCATGCCCTTAGGTCTTGTCTCTAAATCTGATCTCTACACTTCTAAGTCACACTCTTAAGTTACACACCTTTAATCTCACACACCTTTAATCTCACACACCCAAGGTATCTAAACCAAGATTATCAGAGTGTCTCATGTCAGGATATATGGCTCAAGATGGCTGCAAAGCTGATAGCCGCTTTCTGCTGAAAGTCGGCCCCCAACAATAGAGAAATACAGAGATATATAGATAACACAGACATCTTTTATTAATATGGAGGTATGAAAATATCAAATCCTCAAGGTGGTTTGGTAGGCTAGAAATCTAAAGAAGAGGTAATCTGAAATTTGTTTTTAGAAGAGTATCTACTGTAACATTCTCTTTTTTGGAAGAGGCTCAATTTTTCGGCTACTCAGGTCTTTCACTAAGTAGATAAGCCCACTCATATAAAAAACATGATATGTTACTCAGAGTCCACCAAATTTGATTAGTCGCATCTAAAACACCATCATTAAACCATCTTAGAATGATGCAACTTTCCCTCACAAATCTGGACAAATAGGTCAATACTTAAAACCACCAGAAAATGTAAGTAACCTCAGAAACTCACAGAACTCAGAGATGGACCGAGAGTGCAGACCTGGCTGCAGGTACTCTGATTTATCAGTGTAACCATGCTATCATACCATCAGATAGACAATACTAGGATAGTTTGCATTTTAGTTTTTGATTACTTGCATGCCTGTTCTTACTTTCTTCTTCACATTGCCTACTATTGGCAGTGATAAATAGTTACTATCATTGTTGATAAATGATTGGATTTTTGCCTGGCAAAGGATAATTTATTATAAAAAAGATTTCTATACTATGTCTATATCAAGGATCATATATTTAATTTATCCATTCATCCATTTGTTTATTCTCTAATTTTAAAATCCTTTCAGAAACTGTAAAACACCTAGAATTTTTCTAGGTTCAGGTAATGTAACATTGAATACAAAGAATATGTTTTTTTGGCATTTTTACAGTGTATTAGTATGGAGGAAAGATAAACAGTAAAAAATTAGTTCTTCAAACAACTACTAGATTATAATTTTAATAAATGGCATGAAGAGAACATATATAGAGCAATGAGAGAATAGAGAAAGTTACCATAGCAACCACAGATAGAAAATTAACACATAGTGTGTTATATTTTCTTTGAACGTAAGTAGTTTTATTTTCTAGCAATTGTACATAGCATAATTGTACAATTGTACATAGCATAGTATAATTGAGTTCTGATCAGTAATATTAGTAGAAATCATGTCTATTATTTTCGTATTTATGTCACTAAACTCCCATTCTTTCCATTAAGTTGTCACAGGCAATAAATGCCTTTCTCTATAGAGCTTAAAACACATAAACATGGTGATCCTGGAAGCTATGTCTTGAAATTGGCAGTCACATATTGGGAAAAGCTTGATCTTTGATGGATCGAAAGGAAGGCTAGTAACCATTATTTAACTGTTAAATATGAACAAACAGACTTATTTTGGATTTAGTCACAGAAAGGTCGTTATATTTTATTGTGAGACTACAGCTACATAAAAAAACTACTATAGAAACAAATTCTTAAGTTTTGATTCCAAATAAACTTGAAATGTGATGCTATTTATAACAACAAATTAATGTCAGTGACCTTGATACCAGTAATTTGTATATAGGCATAAAATTTCTGGGAGTTGGGAAACCATTGATTCATGCTGTGAGTTGGACCAAGTATTTGATACAGGCATTTATTGCCTGTGATAACTTAATGGCAAAGATAATCTGTTGAATCCACACTTAATTTGTAATTGGGAATAACTTTTTACATCAATTCAAGGAGACACTTCATTTGTTATGATTAGGATTGGAAGTGGTATTACAGGCATTTTATGGGTACAATCCTATGGATAAACGTTTTATAAAAAAGTACTACAGGTCCTGAAAATGTTGGGAATCCAAGAAACTCTCTCGAATGGATGCATTTAGAAAGACTAAGAATGATCACACAAATCAGCTTTCACTAGAAAATCAATCCAGAAGTAAACACACAACTGCTAGGTAATAAGGTAGTTTGATGATTTTTATCTTTTTTTTAAAAAGTCCTTCTTCAAGACCTTAGGCCATAAGTGATGGATCTAAACAGGCTTTTAATGACAGTGACTCAGAGTTATGTAAAAAATATTAGGGTAAAACCTTTGTGGCTTTTCCTCCAAGCTCTAGGGGTTGAGATGCCCTCGAGAACCTTTCAATAAATTCAAAAGACTTTACCCCAGTAGTTATGAAATAAAAACATAAATCAGTATTGAGAATTTTACTTAGAATAGAGTTTTGGACCTACTAACTGGATCAAAGAAATGATTTGAAATTGTGTCAGAAACTTAGCAAGTAGAAAATGAAATATCTGACAGAAAGCTTTAGTCAACAAAATTTTGTTATTAGAAATAGTCAGTATTATATAATAAGTAATTTTCAAGGATATATTCATCTGGAAATAGCATGTAAACTTAATCCTCAAAAACGAAGAAATTAAAAGAGTAGAATACCATTTAGTCTTTGTTCCTGGAAACTGAATTGTATCCTGTGTTCTATAAAACCATGTCAAATTAAAGAAAGCATGACAAAGCATGAAATGAACAGGTAACTACAAGATCATGAGGCTTGCATAGATTATCAAGAATTTGAATTACTTGGGCTTAGACATCTCATATTGATACTGAGATTTGTTGGAATGAAATTGCTTCTAGCATTTTCCCCATATTTATTTTCACTTGTATTTTAACATAGTCAACATGGAATACCATTGCCTCTTGGCCACCATAGCTTCTGATAAGGAGTCAGCTGTTGGCTTTAGTTAGAATCCTTGTTACATGATAAATCACCTTTATCTTACTGTTTTCTAGACACTTTGGGAAGAGGCAAGTCCTTCTAGGATCTTGATCTTGAATGTCTAAGCTCTAGAGTTGTAATAAAATAAATTTATTTCATTTAAGGTATTTACAATAGATGTTTCTAGTATTTGGAACAACAATACAAGAACATCTATGCCCTGACACAGACTTCACATATTTTCTGGGTTACAATTTTTCTCTTCTGAAAGGTGTTCTAACTTTCATCATAAAAACTAATTGTGAGGATACGTAAACAGGACCCAACATTTTGCTGCATTCAGGAAACGCACCTCTGTGGAAAGGACAAACACTACCTCAGAGTAAAAGGTTGGAAAACAATCTACCAAGCAAATGGTCCCAAGAAACAAGCTGGAGTAGCGATTCTAATATCAAATAAAATCAGTTTTCAACCAGAAGTAATCAAAAAAGATAAAGAAGGACACTTCATATTCATGAAAGGAAAAATGTACCAAGAGGAACTTGCAATTCTCAACATCTATGCCCCAAATGTAAGGGCACCCACATACATAAAAGACACTTTACTAAAACTTAAAGCATACATTGCACCCTACACAATAATAGTGGGAGATTTCAACACCCCACTCTCAGCTATGGACAGGTCATGGAAACAGAAACTAAATCGAGACACAATGAAACTAACAGAAGTTATGAACCAATTGGACTTAACTGACATCTAT
Organism: Arvicanthis niloticus; assembly: GCF_011762505.2. Lineage (NCBI taxonomy): Eukaryota > Metazoa > Chordata > Mammalia > Rodentia > Muridae > Arvicanthis > Arvicanthis niloticus. The sequence goes on along the minus strand of NC_047659.1, from coordinate 80,966,221 downwards.
AGAACATTTCACCCTAAAACAAAAGAATACACCTTATTCTCAGCACCTCATGGTACCTTCTCGAAAATAGACCATATAATTGGTCACAAAACAGGCCTCAACAGATACAAAAAGATTGAAATAATCCCCAGCACCTTATCAGACCACCATGGATTAAGACTTGTCTTTGACATGGACAAAAACATCAGAAAACCGACATACACTTGGCAACTGAACAATGCTCTACTCAATGACAACTTGGTCAAGGAAGAAATTAAGAAAGAAATTAAAGACTTTTTAGATTTAAATGAAAATGAGGACACATCATATCAAAACATGTGGGACTCATTGAAAGCAGTACTAAGAGGAAAAATCATAGCTCTAAGTGCTCACAAAAAGAAAGTGGAAAGAGCATACATCAACAACTTGACAGCAAACCTGAAAGCATTAGAACAAAAAGAAGCTAGTATACCCAAGAGGAGTAGACGGCAGGAAATAATCAAACTCAGGGCTGAAATCAACCAAGTCGAAACAAAAAGAACTATACAAAATATCAACAAAACCAGGAGCTGGTTCTTTGAGAAAATCAACAAGATAGACAAACCCTTAGCCAGACTAACCAAAGGGCGCAGAGACAGCATTCAAATTAATAAAATCAGAACTGAAAAGGGAGACATAACAACAGAAACAGAGGAAATTAAAAAAATTATCAGATCCTACTACAAAGGCCTATACTCAACAAAATTGGAAAATCTGGAGGAAATGGACAATTTTCTAGATAGATACCAGGTACCAAAGTTAAACGAGGAGCAGATAAACCACCTAAACAGTCCCATAACGCCTAAAGAAATAGACACAGTCATTAAAAATCTTCCCACCAAAAAATGTCTGGGGCCAGATGGTTTCAGTGCAGAATTCTTTCAGACCTTCAAGGAAGACCTAATACCAATCCTCTTCAAGTTATTCCATCGAATAGAAACAGAAGGAACACTACCCAATTCATTCTATGAAGCTACCATTACACTCATACCTAAACCACAGAAAGACCCAACAAAGAAAGAGAACTACAGACCAATCTCTCTTATGAATATTGATGCAAAAATACTCAATAAAATTCTCGCAAACCGAATCCAACAACACATCAAAACAATTATCCATCAAGATCAAGTAGGCTTTATCCCAGGAATGCAGGGATGGTTCAATATTCGGAAATCCATCAATGTAATCCACTACATAAATAAACTCAGAGAGAAAAACCACATGGTCATAACACTAGATGCTGAGAAAGCATTTGACAAAATTCAACATCCCTTCATGTTAAAAGTCTTGGAAAGATCAGGAATACAAGGCCCATATCTAAACATAGTAAAAGCAATATACAGCAAGCCAGTAGCCAACATCAAACTAAATGGAGAGAAACTGGAAGCAATCCCACTAAGATCAGGGACTAGGCAAGGCTGCCCACTCTCACCTTACCTATTCAATATAGTACTGGAAGTCTTAGCTAGAGCAATTAGACAACAAAAGGAAGTCAAAGGGATACAAATAGGAAAGGAAGAAGTCAAAATTTCACTATTTGCGGATGACATGATAGTATACTTAAGTGAACCTAAAACTTCCACCAGAGAACTCCTAAACCTGATAAACAACTTTAGCAATGTGGCTGGATATAAAATCAACTCAAACAAATCAGTAGCCTTCCTCTACTCAAAGGATAAACAGGCAGAGAAAGAAATCAGGGAAATGACACCCCTCACAATAGCCACGAATAAAATAAATTATCTTGGAGTGAATCTAACAAAGCAAGTGAAAGATCTGTATGACAAGAACTTCAAGTCTCTCAAGAAAGAAATTGAAGAACATCTCAGAAGATGGAAAGATCTCCCATGCTCCTGGATTGGCAAGATTAATTTAGTAAAAATGGCTATCCTGCCAAAAGCAATCTACAGATTCAATGCAATACCCATCAAAATTCCAAATCAATTCTTCATAGAGATAGAAAAAGCAATTTACAAATTCATTTGGAATAACAAAAAACCTAGGATAGCGAGAACTATTCTCAACAATAAAAGAACCTCTGGGGGAATCACCATTCCGGACCTCAAACTGTACTACAGAGCAGTAGTGATAAAAACTGCTTGGTATTGGTACAGAGACAGAAAGGACGATCAATGGAACAGAATTGAAGACCCAGAAATGAACCCGCATACCTATGGTCACTTGATATTTGACAAGGGAGCTAAATTCATCCAGTGGAAAAAGGACAGCATTTTCAACAAGTGGTGCTGGCTCAACTGGAGGTCAACATGTAGAAGAATGCAAATTAATCCATTCTTATCTCCTTGCACAAAGCTCAACTCCAAGTGGATAAAGGACCTTCACATAAAGCCACGTACACTGAAAATATTAGAAGAGAAGTTGGGGAAGACCCTCGAATACCTAGGCACAGGGGAAAAGTTCCTGAACAGAACACCAATGGCTTATGCTCTAAGATCAAGAATCAACAAATGGGACCTCATCAAATTGCAAAGCTTCTGTAAGGCAAAGGACACTGTCAACAAGACAAAACGGCAACCAACAGATTGGGAAAAGATCATTACCAATCCTACATCTGATAGGGGGCTAATATCTAATATTTACAAAGAACTCAAGAAATTAGACGCCAAACAACAAAATAACCCCATTAAAAAATGGGGTACAGAGCTAAACAAAGAATTCTCAACTGAGGAAACTCTAATGGCCGAGAAGCACCTTAAGAAATGCTCAACATCCTTAGTCATCAGGGAAATGCAAATCAAAACAACACTGAGATACCACCTCACACCAGTCAGAATGGCTAAGATCAAAAACTCAGGTGATAGTAGATGCTGGCGAGGATGTGAAGAAAGAGGAACACTCCTGCATTGTTGGTGGGGTTGCAAGCTGGTACAACCACTTTGGAAGTCAGTCTGGCGGTTCCTCAGAAAATTGGACATAGCACTACCTGAGGACCCAGCTATACCACTTCTGGGTATATACCCAGAAAATGCCTCAACAAATAACAAAGACATATGCTCCACTATGTTCATAGCAGCCCTATTTATAATAGCCAGAAGCTGGAAAGAACCCAGATGCCCTTCAACAGAGGAATGGATACAAAAAATGTGGTACATTTACACAATGGAATATTACTCAGCTATTAAAAATAATGAATTCGAGAAATTCTTAGGTAAATGGATGGATCTAGAAAATATCATCCTGAGTGAGGTAACCCAATCACAAAAGAACACACATGGTATTTATTCACTGATAAGCGGAGATTAGCCCAAAAGTTTGAAACAACAAAGATTCAACTACCAGAAGACACGAAGCTCATGAAGAAGAAAGAACAAGTGAGGATGCCTAGGTCTTTCTTAGAAGGAGTAACTAAATAACCAAGGGAGCAAATATGGAGACACAGTGTGGGTCAGAATCATAAGGGGGGGTTGTAGGGAGACCATTGTGTCTGGGTATTCATTCCATAGGCAGTCACCAAAAATAGACGCTGATAGGGATGTCAGGATGGGAAAGCTGACAGCAGCCTGATAAGGCTGTCTCCTTAGAGGTCTCTCAGAGTCGGACATACCCAGAGACAGATACCCACAGCTATCCATTAATCTGATCAAAGTTCCCAATGGAGGAGTTAGAGAGTAAATTGAGGGAACCGTGAACCATACGGGCTGGTGGCCCTGTGAGGAGAGCAAGAATACCAACCAGCCAGAGCTCCCCAGGGTCTAAACCACCAGCCCAGGTGCACATAGGGAGAGACACATGACTCCAGCTGTATATGTAGGGGAGGATGGCCCTGTTGGGCATAGGTGGGAGACAAGATCATTGGTACCCTGAAGGCTGAGCACTGAGGGGGGGGAATCTGAGGGTGGGGAGGGAGGCTGGGGGTAGGTGGGTAACACCTTCATAGAGGCAGGAGGAGGGGGGATGGGATAAGGGGTTCCTGGGTGGTGGGGGAAATATGGTAAGGGGATAAAATTTGAAATGTAAATATTATATCCAATAAAAGAGGGGAAAAATAGAAAAGCGGTTAGAACCAACATTCTTAATAAAATGTCAGCCCTCTTTAAAAAAAAAAAAACTATCTTGATACTAAAATTTGTTTTGAGAATTGTATATTGCAGAATGATCAGCCTTGGTGTATCTACTCAACAAGCAAGCTGGGCAGACCTGCTCAAACCTCTGAGGTCCGTGAATTCCATCTGGAGGCAGCGAAGACACAGCATCAGAGGATTGTCAACTTGCTCTCCCCCACACTCCTCTTCTAATATCTCAATGCCCATAATCAGCTTGAAGAAGCTAATGATGAGTCAGCGCCCCTATTCCCTGGGCATGGGGACTAAGGTGGTAAATGTTGGGCTGTCTCCCTAGGGAAAAGTAGTGGTTTTGTCGGAATAGAGAGGATTAGCTAGGGTTTATTGCATAGCCATAACCTATTAGTAGAAATCTGTATAATTAATATCAAGATGAAGATATAAATTCTTAAATGGCACCAATTTACTTTGTTTACAAATTTTAAGGTTTTCATTGGCATGAGCTTCTTAGTGATATAAGAGTGAGATGAATATTGTTACTCTCATAGGCATTGTACCAGTATAACACACTTAGGAATACAAAGCTTAGACCCAGTCCTTCTTTAACTTTTTTAACTGATTTGAGATGGTCAGCCTGTGAGTTAAGGGACTATAGCAAATTCATGACTTGGAGTTTATTATAAGGGTGTTCTCTATGTTTTATTTAGAAATAGCTGAGTGGAGTTAACAGGCAACAGTCCAGATTACCTTACATGGATAGCTGGTTTTCAAAACATCAGAAATCCTTAGAATTGACATGACAAACATTTCAGTATTAATGTTCATTTTCATTAGAGACCTGTCTGCTCCGGACAGCTTCCTATGTTAAATTCTAAGAAGAAATTGAGCATCCTTGGAGTTACTCCAGTTGTGGTGAGACAGCCACTAGGCAAGAATTGCCACTTTCCTTCTACAGACAAATTACTGTCCAGAAAAGTACACACTTGCAGAATAGTCGACTGATTATATCTGCCTAGACAGAGTAATCAGCCCTTAATAATTCTGCAGCACTAAGGTCTGTCAGATGATCCTGGGCCAGAAGGCAGAAGAAGAGACGCTCCAATGTTTTGAAGTAGAGCAAGTGTCCAGGTGTTCAGAGGTCTCTATAAATTGGCTAAGTTTTAGAAGCTATGCTTTGTGCTTCCCACAATTATAGTCAACTCAGTCATTCTGGATTTCTGATGGGGTTGAAAACTTATAGCTATTTACTTTGAGAGAAAAGATCTGAGTGTATGGTCATCAGCTGACATTCATCCTAAAGCCAAGGAAAAAGCCAGGTTCAGAACTAAGTGTTTTAGTTAGGATAGATGACAGAGGTGCTGGTTAGTCAACAAAAGGATGGACTGGGTATTAGGACTATCTTGTACCTCACTGGTACAAATAGGCATAATTATGCTCTAATTGTATTTTGAGAGAAAAGTTTCCTTTTAACAGGAAGGGTGATGTGTAGGAGGAGCTAAGGTGGGAGGAGTACTGAGAGGAAGAAAAGGAGTAAGAAGAGGAGAAGAAGAAGGAGAGGAGAAGCTAGGTGATGAAAGAGAGATAGAGGGGGGAGACAGGGAAGCAGATGTTCATGTATCTCCACCAGTCAAAGATAGTTGTTATATCTAGGTTGGTCAGTGGGTTACACCTCTGATTGAACAATACCAAACTTATAAAGCCTATGATTAACATTTCTTAAAAAAATGTATAAATGCAAAATGAAAAGGGGGCATGGGATAGGGGTTTTCTAAGGGGGGGGGGAAATGGGGAAACAGGATGGTATCTGAAGTGTAAATGAAAGATCTAATAAAAAAAAAAACTAATTGTGAATTTAAGAGGAGCAACAAGAAGTAAACCTCTCATTCTTATTTAAGTAATGTTCTTATTTTTAGGCCATCTCTACATTTATACCTAGTTTAAGCAGATATAGGTTTTTCTTATAAAATGCAATTATAGCCTCATCTTTTAAATGTCAACATGTATTATCTGAGGAGAAGAGATATTTTCATCAGGTTAGATGATATTTAATTTAGCTTGCCAGCAATCACTCACCTAGAGTATGACTAAGAGCTCATGTCAGAAGTAAAATACATTTTATTTCCATTACTAGTTTAGCAGAAAAACTTGGTTTATAGTTCTTGTTTTGTTATTGTGAGCCATTACGGTTTGGTTTCTATTTTTTATACTGGCACTGGAAAACATAAAATAGCTATGCATCTTGGAAAAGATAACTAGATTTTTTTGAGATTCTTAACTATTTTGTAATATTGCATTCTTTTTAATTTTCTTCACATTTTGTCAGATGGTCATTAATTCCTAATTACACAGATAAATAAGCATTGAGAATCCCCTACATTCCAGTACTGTACTAGATGTAGGATTGCTGTAAAGTAAAACCAGTCAGTCTTTTATAATGTAAATATTAGGAGAAAGAGATATTTATCAAATAAGAAAAATGGTTGCAAAGTTATAATTCTGCTAATGTCTGGAGAAGAGAAGCATGATGCTTTGAAAGTCTAGTGTGTTGGGATTTGACCTAATCAAGGAAGTTTCTTTCCCAAAGAAGTGATAATTGAACTGAGATCTGACAAAGGAGAAGGTACTAACTAGGTCCCTGGAGAAATTTTTCATTAGTTTAAAGAAAATGAAATTAAAATATAATTACATCATTTCTCTACTTCCATTTCCTCCCTCCAACCTCTCCCATGTATTCCCCTTGTTCTCTCTCAATTTCTTGACCTCTTTTCTTTAAATATGTGTGTGTCCCTAAATTTATAAATACAATCTTCTCATTCTGAATAATGGTATATATATATATATATATATATATATATATATATAAAATCATAAGGCTCACAACTTGGTATTGGATAACCAACTAAAGGTTCTTCACTGTCAGGTTTTGCACTCAGCTTGCCTTAGTTGTTTATAGTTCTTTTTGTATGGTTAAGGCCCAATGAGATTTCCCTTTCTATTAGTGTATCTGTTGCTACTATCCTTAGGTATTTTAGAAAAAAAAATAGTATTAGATATGGTTCATTGTCTCAGTCGCTTTATTATTGTTTAATACATAATGAACTATTGATTTATCCTGTGAAGACATTACATGCCTACTTTTAATTCCAGGGGTAACATTAACTCCTAATAATTTCTTGTCTGTAAAAGTATTCCAGTTTTGACACTGATATGCTCAGAGATATTCTAACTCATGAAGTAATTAATTGCCAATCATTAAATTCCTGAGAATTATTAGTAAAAATAAACATTAAATAACAACTTCTTATTTCTATAAAAGCTGGTATAGACTAATAGGTATCATACAGCATCAAACCAGCCTATTGTCTGGAAACAGGAAATTATGTAATGACAGTTCAAATAATATAAAATACACTTTCCCCTCAGCAAGGACTTAAAGAAGTATTCTTCTATATTCCTTTTCTTTCCTGAAACATTTCAGCTTCTCCATCTGAATCGAGACCAAGTCAGCATGATTCTTACGTTCTTCTTACTGAGTACAAACTGAATTGAAGGGGAATTGAGTAAGGTGTGCTGATTTTGCTTCTGATTCTTGCAACTCCAATAGGCAGTGCATTTTTTCAAAGCTCTATATTATCTGACAATTTAGGACTGTTCAGAAAAGGTTAAACTTCTGACTGCTCATCCGCTATGCTATAGGAATTACTTTGGTACCATTCTCCAAGATTTAAAGAAAGTTAAATTATTTTATTTTTATTTATTTTGTTAAATGTTTGTGTATTATAGCTTTCTAATAGATTTCAGGATATCTTTAAAGTGATGTAACAAAGTATTGTTTAAAATAAGATTATCTTGAGACTTAGTTGGTGAATGATTGTGAAACAAATAGGTTTTTTTTTTGTCATAGTAATATAACTGGGGCGATGCAGAAGTATTGCTTCTGAACTACTGTTTAAAATTCCTAGGATCTAACTGGTTCATAGTTTGAAATGTTTAGAAAAGATAAAAACATAACGTGTATGCATAGTTGTATTGGGGAGAATTTTAAGATCAATAAACAGCACTTAGTTGAAACCACTAATGAGCTGCACAATGTGTCTCTAAAATCTAAAGTTTATTTTGCTTTTGTGAGAAGATGGTCTAACATGTGGCTGAGGCTGTCAACACACTAGACCACAGTCCTTGGCGGCCTCTGGTTTTCATAACACTTAAATAGTGTAAGGTTCCAGGAGAAGAGCAGAAGCCCTGTCATTTGAACCATGTGATTCCTCAGCTTTCTGACGGGAAAACAATTTGAGAGGTTTTGTCTTAAGTCACCAAGATATAACTCTATGAAAACCAATTTCTTGTTATTCTTTCATTGCTACATTTTAAAAAATAAATAGTCTCTTGTATAGTTGTCTTTGATGAAAATGTGGAATACAGAATTTCACTACCACCCTAACCCCCTCCCAATTTATCCTTCAATGAGTTTGTGAGTATGTTTAAGGTTTTTTTTTTCCCTCATAAGTATAATGGGGAGGGTAAGGAGGGATTGAAAGCAAAATTAAAATAAAGTAACGTTGTTTTATATTTTCCTCTGGCATTCATTGAAGACTTGAGCAGTTATGGGATTTCTCTCATTCTGTCTCTAGGTTCTCCCTCAAGAGTTCCATAATCCTTAGCTCTATACTTGGAACAATAGGAGTGCCCTCTGGTGGACAAAATACCATTTTTTATGCTTGGTGCATATTGACTGAATGTGGTAAGTATGGAAAAAATAAGTCTTATGTTTCAAGCGGTCTTCACTGAACTAATGAAATACCTAGAAAATAAGTTCCTTATGTTCATGCTAAGGTGATGACAAGCTGAAAATCAACCATAAAGTTAGAGGATAAAAGCAAACCGCGGTGGCACTTGGGTCCCATTTGACATCAAAATATTGCCTTGGAACTGTCTATTATTTAGAACCTGAACTAGAAATTCAAATATTTAAGGGAAAAGCCAACAAGTCTACTTCTTGGCCATCAAAACACAAGTATGTTATCATAAGGATCCATACAGTAATGAAATTACTTGGGCATAAAGGAAGAATCTGAAAGAAAATGAGTTCTGATATTATTGACTAACATACTTTTAGTTGGGAGAGAGAAGACTCACAAAGATTATTTTCTCTTTTGATGGACAAATGTTAACGGTCTTAGCCAATGTTAGCCTCTGCAGGTATAAAGTCTAATATAGCATATCTTGTTGTTTACTAAGAAGTCTCTACCACCTTTTTTTTTTTTTTTTGAGAACTACACATTAGAGTCTGAAGACAGACTAATTTGGTTCATGTTTTGAAACACCTTCAAATTTTGATTGTCTAGAGGATTACAACAGTAAAAATTAATGAAGCCTTGTGGCTTTGGATAGTAGAATGATGAAGAATGTTTAAGAGCTGGTCCTAACTGGTACTGTTTTTGATGTGTTTGCCAATAACCATGGTGTAAGTAATTTCCTCATGATGAAGTTCCTGACTTCTCTAAGGATACCGTTAGGAGGAGAAGCATACAACCACTCCAGATAAGCCAGTCACTACATAAGACTGTTAACCCACATAAAGAAATTATATTTTCCATGTAATTTCAACAATTGAGACCATAAATATATGTTATTGTGTAATAGAAGAGGAAAACAAAAGTCATTCAAAAGGCTGACTTCAGTAGAAGAAGTTACTTTTTAAGAATAAAATTTGCTATGTCACATACATAACATAGTGCTTAATATCCCTTGTATATCTGTCCTTTCTGTTTCTGGGATCTTATAAAACTCCATAGTTAGGATAGATCTGTACAATAAGGGTGAATAGAATGACAAAGGAAAAATAGCAGTACCAAGGAAACCTCAGCAACTCACCAACTCTTCTGAATGCAAGCTTCTTATCTATTGACTCATAAATTCCTTGTCTTCTGTAGATCTTAAATAGAAAGTGCTTACATTGAATTGCTAAAATTTACCTACATTTATTCTCAGTCAACTATGATACTCTGCTCTCCATAAAGAGGATTTTCTGAAACTCCCTCTTTAAGGTACTTCAGATTTGACAAAGCAATTAATTTGTATAATCCTAGGCTTCCACTTCCAGACTCAAAGGTGATTATGTGCACCCCTGCCCTATCCCAGCTCCTGGGACTGCAAAGGGAAGAATAGGGTCTGATTTTGTTTCCTTCCTAATCTTTTTCATGATCTTCTTTTGTTCTTTCAGCCACTGGTAGTAAAGTCCTCAGCAGCTCCCACATCTGCCAGTGATCCTTACATCCTTGTGCTTAAGGCACTCAACTGCCTTGTTTGTGTCTGCAAGTGTCTGCAAGGCCACTGCAACCCCTGCATGAAAAATCAGTCGCTTAGAACAATTCAAAGAGAAAGACGTGTGATGTGCATCAAGGACAGTTTCATCCTGTGTGAATTCAGCAAATCACTACATTTCTTTGTTACTAGCTTCTCTTCTGAAGATAACAATACCTGCCCGTGGACTATTAAAAACACAGTTCTATTAGTAGTAATAATAATTTCTGATACTTGCATTATTTTAATGAAAGTTAAAACTTGATCATTAGACTTTAGTCTTATCTATTATTGCATAGTAAATACCTCATTAATATTAGTTTCTAGGTGAGAAAGCAATCAAGCTGAAAACAGCAAGAGATACAAAGAATGAGTAGGTGGCAGTGTAGCTCAGCTGGCAGAGTGCTTGCCGAATATGGCTGAAGGCAGGCTAGACATGGTAGCACAGTTCTTAATTGCACTTCTCAGGAAATGGAGGCACAACTATCATAAATTCATGACCGTCCTTAATTACATAATAAACTATATAATGAGTTTCAAGTCAGGCTGCAGTACATGCGAGCCTATGTGGAAAAGAAACAATGAACAGTAAACAAAACCACACAAATAGAGAATGATAGACATTTCTTTAGACCTGAAAAGCAAATTGTTATCAAGTGTAATCTAATTCATTTTCTATGCTACATTTATTAACTTTTGCATTCTGGTTTCCATGGCTATTTTCTCACCTTTAGAAGTAATTTTTTCTCATGTTTGTTCAAGGAAGGACTGCCTCTGTGGAGGATCTGGAGCTTTTTAAAAATGGTATTTAATTCTTTCATCTCTCCATGAAAAATATAGAGTAATCATATCATCTGTCTATTGGTTATCTATCTACTCTTTGTTCATTTATCTGTCTAGCATCTATCACCATTTTATCATCTATATAAGTGTTCTATTTATCTATTATCTACTTACCTGTAATCACTCTTTATATCTTTCTTACCTTTCCTTCTCTTTAACCTTTCTGTGTTTCCTCTTTTTCATCCTAATCAGATAATCTCTCTACCCATTTACTAAATAAACCCATCTCCAAGGTTCCCATATCTCAGGGAATTAAATGTCTGAATAGCTGTTTAACTTCTCCTAACCAGTTTGAAGCTTTATTCTGAAGGGGTTAGTTTCTGTTACCTAGGTTGATGATGTAAGTCAATTAGTTTTGGTCATGGAGAGTTTTAAAATGAATAGCAATGAAGAAAATATGAGAGTATTTTATTCTATATCCATATTAGAGACTATGATTTGTATTGACTTTGCAAAATATGACAGAATTAAATCATTTTTATGCTGACAAAAATCTGAGACAGATTTTTCTGTAAATTTGAGCCTCTTAAAAAGAGTTTAAAGCCTTCAGAAAACCCAAAAAGCAAAGCAACAAAACTCATCTTATAACCTATAGAGAACACTCATCCACCTATGATTATGTGTATTTGTATTTGTGTGGGATTTTAGCAGGCACATATGTCTGGAAATATACATATATTTTTTAAAAATGCCACTTACTGCTTTACAAATGATTATTTTGGCAACCTGATAGTACACGAGAATCATCTCTTCTTTCCATTTTTAGAGATAGCCCACTAATCCACTGTGGGAAGACAGTATGATTTATTTGACTAATTGAGTTGTGTTGGATATTTAGAATGTTTCCATTTTCTGTTCTTTAAAACTGCTGAAATTTATATACTAGTTCGTGATTATGAACTGGTGTTTGTTTTTACATTGATGACTTAGAGGTAGAAGTATTCACGGTTACCCTGATATACAGATGTCGTCCTCCAGACAGAAGATTCAGACCTTCCAACTTTTCTATTGCTGAATTTGCCTTGAAACTTAAAAGGTTGCTTGGCACTTCCTTTCTAAATTAGAGTCAACAGTTCCAGCAATAAAGAAACACGTTGCTTTGAGAGCCTACTTCTTGTAGACAGGAAATATCTGTTAGAATAAAACCTCAGAGAAGAGGCTTACTCCTTGGTGATGATGTTCATACTGATGATGGTGGAGAAATCTATTTCTTCATTTAATTCAGTGATGGTGTTTCACACAGAAACAGAACTATTCACACAGATGAGAAGCATGTAGTTGAGGCAGCCCTAGCAGGTGACACCAACACAATGTGGGTGTAAGAGCATATGTGCACTGTGTTAGAAAGAGTCAAGGCAGTGAGTCAGAAGACTTCAGTGAATCCAGATTAGACTTCAAGGCACAAAAGCCACCTGTGCAGTGTGGCAACTTAGGATAAGACCTACCTAGAACCCTAAATAATCATTTTTTCCATTATTATCTCTTCAGAGATTGGTCATCAAAGCTAAATATATACTAATAGAATACATTTGTAATTAACTTTTTATTCTTAGTATATCTTAGATATAGTTTCTTAGTAATTCAGACATGCTGTCATTTAAGTTATCATGACAAATAATGAATGTTTTGAAATAATTCATTTCATTAATGACTACAGAATATATGGCCACATTTAAGTGTAACTATCTAAAGTGCATTGACTTTTGTGTACATATATGTAACTGCATGGCACTGGACACACACACACACATACACACGTAAAAGAAAATTAACAATGAAAACAAGGCAGAGAAAATTAATGCAGTAATTTTAACAGAAAAACATTTAATGTAATTTAAGGAAAAACTCATTAGTGGTATGGGTAAGATGGCTCAGTGAGTAAGTGCACTTGCCACCACCTGAGTATCTAAGTTCAGTACCCAGAACTCACATGGTAGAAAGAATAAACCTATCTTGCAAGTTGCCCTCTGGTCTACACACACACACACACACACACACGGTTTTCTTTCCAAAACACTAGATAGATAGATAGATAGATAGATAGATAGATAGATAGATAGATATGGGGACTATAACTGGAAGTTGAAATAACAATGCATTGGAATGGGAAATAAACAGAAATGCAAAGGCTATATGAATGTATGAATGCTATAAGAAGAATTTGACATAGGAAGGATTAGGAAGCCCCTGCTTCCTATCCACTTTGCTAAGGCTGAGATAGATAACCTAAGGGGTGGATATCTTTTTTTCCCTACAATACTTCAGACTCAGACAATTTACCATTGTGAGCCACATATTTTCTCTACCAATTTTCCTTCTCTTTCTTACCCATCTTTTAAATTATTTATTTAATTTAATTTATGAGTGAGTATGCATGCATGTGCACATATACATATACATGCACACATATCTTTCTGAGCCTCCTAAAACAGGTTTTCTATTGTAGTTCTCTAATCCATGATGAGAATTAGAAAAATTGTTCAGAAATTTCTGGTAATCTCTTGTCACTAAATGATGCTTCTAGTACCAAGACTGAGTTGTTCCTACTTGAGTTGTTGGCCAAAGAGGTAACATGGAAATCTCATTAAACTCAGGCTATTGCCAAGACAGTAGGTTGCTCCCCAAAAATCTGACATTAAGGCCTTATTGCAAAAGATGGCACTCACACAACTCAATAGATATGGAGAGGTTAAACCTTCACCCTTCCATTGTAGTATCTTCTGTAAGAAGAGGTACTCTGCATGATACCAAAGAGTAATGTAATCACTAACCTAGCCCACTCTCACCCTACCTATTCAATATAGTACTGGAAGTCCTAGCTAGAGTGATTAGACAAGAAAAGGAAGTCAAAGGGATACAAATAGGAAAGGAAAAAGTCAAAATTTCACTATTTGCAGATGACATGATAGTATACCTAAGTGACCCTAAAACTTCCATCAGAGAACCCCTAAACCCGATAAACAACTTCAGTAAAGTGGCTGGATATAAAATCAACTCAAACAAATCAGTAGCCTTCCTATACTCAAAAGATAAACAGGCTGAGAACAAAATTAGGGAAATGACACCCTTCACAATAGTTACAAATAATATAAAATATCTTGGAGTGAATCTAACCAAGCAAGTGAAAGATCTGTATGACAAGAACTTCAAGTCTCTGAAGAAAGAAATAGAAGAAGATCTCAGAAGATGGAAAGATCTCCCATGCTCCTGGATTGGCAGGATTAATTTAGTAAAAATGGCCATCTTTCCAAAAGCAATCTATAGATTCAATGCAATCCCCATCAAAATTCCAAATCAATTCTTCATAGAGATAGAAAGAGCAATTTGCAAATTTATTTGGAACAACAAAAAACCCAGGATACCGAGAACTATTCTCAACAACAAAAGAACTTCTGGGGGAATCACCGTCCCTGACCTCAAACTATACTACAGGGCAATAGTAATAAAAACTGCATGGTATTAGTATAGAGACAGGCAGGAAGATCAATGGAATAGAATTGAAAATTCAGAAATGAGCCCACATACCTATGGTCACTTGATCTTTGACAAAGGAGCTAAAACCATCCAGTGGAAAAAGGACAGCATTTTCAGCAAATGGTGCTGGTTCAACTGGAAGTCAACATGTAGAAGGATGCAAATCAATCCACTTATATCTCCTTGTACAAAGCTCAAATCCAAGTGGATAAAAGACCTTCACATAAAACCAGATACACTGAAACTAATAGAAGAGAAGGTGGGAAAGGCCCTCAAATACCTAGGTACGGGGAAAAGTTCCTGAACAGAACACCAATGGCTTATGCTCTAAGATCAAGAATAGACAAATGTTACCTCATAAATTGCAAAGCTTCTGTAAGGCAAAGGATATTGTCAATAAGACAAAATGGCAACCAACAGATTGGGAAAACATCTTAACCAATCCTACATCCGATAGAGGGCTAATATCCAAGATATACAAAGAACTCAAGAAATTAGACTCCAGATAACCATATAACCCTATTAAAAATGGGGTACAGAGCTAAACAAAGAATTCTCAACAGAGGAAACTCAAATGGCTGAGAAGCACCTTAAGAAATGCTCAACATCCTTAGTCATCAGGGAAATGCAAATCAAAACAACCCTGAGACACCACCTCACACCAGTCAGAATGGCTAAGATCAAAAATTCAGGTGATAGTAGATGCTGGCGAGGATGCAGAGAAAGAAGAACACTCCTCCATTGTTGGTGGGATTGCAAGCTGGTACAACCACTCTGGAAATTAGTCTGGCGGTTCCTCCAAAAACTGGACATAGCATTACCTGAGAATCCAGCTATACCACTCCTGGGCATATACCCAGAAGATGCTCCAAAATATAATAAGGACATATGCTCCACTATGTTCATAGCAGCCTTATTTATAATAGCCAGAAGCTGGAAAGAACCAAGATGTCCCTCAACAGAGGAATGGATACAAAAACTGTGGTACATCTACACAATGGAATATTACTCAGCTATTAAAAATAATGAATTTGAGAAATTTTTAGGTAATGGATGGACCTAGAAATTATCATCCTGAGTGAGTTAACCCATTCCCAAAAGAACACACAGGGTATTTACTCACTGTTAAGCGGATGTTAGCCCAAAAGCTTGGAATAGTGAAGATTCAACACGCAGACCACATGAAGCTCATGAAGGAAGAACAAGAGGGGATGCCTCAGTTCTACTTAGAACGAGTAACAAAAATACTCAAGGGAGCAAATATAGAAAGAAAACATGGGACAGAAACTGAAGGAGGGTCCATCAGGAGACCATTCCACCTGGGTATTCATCCCATGTACAGTCACCTAAGCTAGACACTGATGTGGATGGCTGGAAGTGCATGCTGTCAAGAACATGATATAGCTGTCTCCTTAGAGGTCTGCCAAAGACTAACACATTCAGAGGACGGTGCTCACAGCTAACCACTGATATGATCAAGGGTTTCCCAAGGGAGAACTTAGAGAGAAGACTGAAAGAGCAGAAAGGGTTTGTGATCCCAAGAGGAAAGCAACAATACCAAACAACCAGCCCCCCACCCCCACCCCCACCCCCAGGGTCTAAACCACCAGCCTGGGAGAACATAGGGAGGGACCCATTACTACAGCAGTATATGTAGGGGCGGATGGCCTTGTCAGGCATAGGTGGGAGAGGAATTTCTTGGTCCCATAAAAAAAAAAAAAAAACACAGAGTGTGTGTGTGGGGGAATGTGAGAGTCAGGAGGGAGTGGGGGGGGTAGGTGCAGGCACTGCCTCATAGATGCATGAGGAGGGGGATGGGATAGGAGGTTTCTGGGTGGTGGGAGGAAGTTGGGTAAGGGGATAAAATCTGAAAGGTAAATATAATACCCAATTTAAAAAAGAGAGAGATGAAAAAAAAGGGGAAAAAGGAGAAAAAAAAAGAAAGAAAGAAAAATAGGAGATTTAATAACACAAAGGGAAGGATTTAGAAATTTAGGAGGCAGTTTATGTTAATGGAAACAGCATCATAGAAACTGGAAAATCACACCCTCATAGAAGGACAAGGAGGAGGGTGGGATAAGGGGTTCTTGGGTAGTGGGGGGGGAAGGGATAAGGGGATAAAATTTGAAATGTAAATATTACAACCAATTTTAAAAAGGGGAAAAAAAGAAAAGTTGTTAGAACCAACATCTGTAAAAAAATGTCAGCCCTCTAGGAAAAAAATTTTTTTTCTTTTTTTTTTTTTTGATACTAAAACTTCTTCTGAGAATTGTATATTGCAGAATACACAGCCTTGGTGTATCTACTCATCAAGCATACTGAGCAGACCTGCCCAAACCTCCCGATGTCCTGGAATTCCATCTGGATGCAGTGAAGACACAACATCAGAGGCTTATCAATTTACTCTTCCCCCCACCCCTCTTCTAATATCTCAACACCCGTAATCAGCTTGAAGAAGTTAATGAAGAGTCGGTGCCCCTATTCTCTGGGCTTGGGGACTAAGGTGGTTAATATTGGTCTGTCTTTCTAGGGAAAAGTAGTGGTTTTGTTGGAACAGGGAGGATTAGCTAGGACTTATTGCATAGCCATAACCTATTGGTAGAAATCTGTATAATTAATATCAAGATGAAGTTATAATTTCTTAAATGGTACAAAATTTACTTTGATTTCAAATTTAAGGTTTTTATTGGTATGAGCTTCTTATTGATATAAAAGGGAGATGAATATTGATACTCTCATGGGCATTGTGCCTGTATAACACATTTAGGAATACAAGGCTTAGATCCAGTCCTTCTTTAACTTTTTTAACTGATTTGGGACTGTTAGCCTATGAGTTAAGGGACTATAGCAAATTCATGGCTTTGAGTTTATTGTTACGGTGTTTTCCATATTTTATTTAGAAATAGCTGAGAGGAGTTCACAGACAACAGTCCTGGTTACCTTACATGGATAGTTGGTTTTCAAAACATCAGAAGTCCATAGAATTGACGTTACAAATATCTCTATGTTAATGTTCATTTTGATTAGAGACCTGTCTGCTCCTGACAGCTTCTTGTCGTGGATTCTAAGAAGAAAATGAGCATCCTTGGAGTTACTCCAATTGTGCGGTGACAGCCACTAGGCAAGAATTACCTCTTCCCATCTACAGACAAATTACTGTCCAGAAAAGGACACACTTGTAGAATAGTCGACTAATTATATCTGCCTAGACAGAGTAATCAGCCTTTAATAATTCTGCAGCACTAAGGTCTGTCAGATGATTCTGGGCCAGAAGGCTAAAGATTTGATGCTCGAACGTTTGGTAGTATAGGGGCTTTCCAGGTGTTCAGCAGTCTCTATAAATTGGCTAAGTTTTAGAAGCTATGCTTAGTGCTTCTTATAATTTCAGTTAACTCAGTCATTCTGGATTTCTGATGGGGTGAAGACCTATAATCTCATAGCCAATCCTGGCTATTTACTTTGAGAGAAAAGATCTGAGTGGATGGTTTTCAGCTGACATTCATTCTAAAGCCAAGAAAAAAGCCAGGTTCAAAACTAAGTGTTTTAGTTAGGAGAAATGACAGAGGTTCTGGTTAGTCAACACAATGATGGACTGGGTATTAGGATTATCTTGTACCTCACTGGTACAATTAGGAATAATTATGCTCTAATTGTATTTTGAGAGAAAAGTTTTATTCTAACAGGAAGGGTGAAGCTAGGTGATAAGAGAGAGAAAGAGGGCGGGGGCATGGAGGCAGATGTTCATGTGTCTCCACCAGTCAAAGATAGTTTATATATCTAGGTTGGGTATTGGGTTACACTTCTGATTGAGCATTACCAAACTTATAAAGCCTTTGATTAACATTTTAAAAAAATGTATAAAAGCAAAAAGGAAAAGGGGGCATGGGATAGGGGTTTTCTAGGGAGGGGAAATGGGGAAAGGAGATGGCATCTGAAATGTAAATAAAATATAAAAAAAATTTCTCTGCTTTTTAAGTTGCACTGTCCAATATTTCAGTATGAAAAGGGTTGACAAGAAAGAGTTGGAAACTGTAATAAGCTCTTGGAATAGCATCAGACCCGAATTATGTTTCCTTGAATGCAAAGAATTCTATTTCCTTGTATAAGACAGACTGCCAACAGTCAATGGCAAGACAAAGTAAGAATTTGTAAGTTGAGAATTTGTAACATACTTGGTTTCTATACATACATACATACATACATACATACATACACATAAATATTAGTCTTAATTATTTGATAATTTTATACATGTTTTTGTCACATTTACCCTTTGTTTCCAACCCTTCCAAGGTTTCTCACAATCTTCTTTTTCTATCCACCTATTTTGCCCCCATTTTATTCCTCATCAAGGTCAATATGTGCTTCCCAAATAATCTGAAATGTGTGGCTTTTGAGTGGAGCATGGTTTTCTTACCAAGGGCTATACGATGATAAAACAAAGCTAAGCTAAGCTAAGCTAAGCAAAACAAACCTGACCTTTATTCTCCTAGCATCTAATGGCTGCCAATATCCTCTTAGCTTGGGGCAGAACTTTGTGCTCAATTCGTCTCTCAATGATAAGATTTGACATGGTTTGAACTTTCACAGGTCTCTGTATGCTGTTAAAATTGCATATATGTGATTTCATATATGTAGTTGCTCTGCTGTTACAAGAAAACGCTGTGACTGCCTCCTTCCACAATTATCCCGGAGCCTTTGGGAAAAGGGATATGATATATATGATCCATTTAGGGGCAAATATTCTTCATATGAACTCTTTGTATGTGTGTATATAGATCTAATTTAGGAAGCTTTAACAGCACTAAATTTCCATATGACATTTTTGAAGTCTTCAGTGTTGTTTATCCTTCCAAATTTCCATCATAATTCTGCCCTCAATTTATCCCTTTCATTTTCATAATTCTCCTTCTAATCCCTTATACCAGTGAATTCTATCTTTTCTCCCTTGACCTTACCTCCTTTCCCAGAGGGCTTTTAGTCATTTCCCGACTCTTATAGGTATTCCTAATAAAATATACATAATCTAAAGATTTGAAGCTAGCATCAACAAATGAAAGAAAATGTGTGAGGTTTGTTCTTGTGGGACTGGGTTAACTCACTCAGAATGGTTGTTTCAATATTTGTTCGTTCACTTGAAAATTTCATGATTCTGTTTTTAATAGCCAAGTAATATTCCATTGTGCCAATATTCTGAATTTTTATCTTCCATCCACCAGTTGGTAGACATCTAGGCACTTTCCATTTTCTGTCGATTGTGAGTAGAGCAACAATGAACATATATGAGGAAGTATATCTGAAATAAATTATAGAGTCCTTTGGGTATATGCCAAATATGATATAGCTAGACAGCTGATTCTTATGGTAGGTCTATTTTCAGGGTTTTGAGGAAACTTTACAAAGAGTTCCATAGTGGCTATACAAGTTTATATCACCATAAATAGTGAAGAAGTGTTCCTTCTTCTCCACTATCCTTGCCAACATTTGTCTTAATTCTTTATTGTTTTGGAACTTAGCAATTTCAACTTTGGGAAGATAAATTCTCAATTGAAGAAAATCTCAGAAGATGGTAAGACTTACCATGCTCTTTGATTTTTAAGATAAATATTGTAAAAATTGTCTATCCTACCAAAGCATTTCTACATATTCAAAGCAACACCCATCAAAGTTCAGTATATTTTTTTTTCACAGAGATTGAATTACCAACACTAAATTTCATATGGAAATGAAAACATACCCAGGATAGATAAATAATGCTGAGCCACAACAACAAAACTTCTGGAGGTATTGCTAAGCCAGATTTCAATCACTAAAGAACTGTATCAGTAAAAGCAGCAATGTATTAGTATTAGTATTAGTATTAGTATTAGTATTAGTATTAGTATTAGTATTAGTATTAGTATTAGAGAAACTCATTGTTCAGAGGAATAAAGTTGAAGACACACATATGAAAATCAAGACCCACAATACCACATCCATCTGACTTTTAATTTTAAAAAGCCACCAATACACATTGGAAAAAAGACAACATTGTCAATAAGCTGTGTTCACCTGTTTGGATAACTCCATTTAAAAGAATGAAACTACATAATTATCTCTAACACTGTACAAAACTCCATATGTATGAAGGGCCTCCAAGTAAATCCCCAAACCCCAAATCTGATAGAGGAAAATGTGAGAAATACTTTTGAATATGTTGACACAGGAAAGGACTTCCTGTACATGATCTTGAGACTATATCTATTACGACAAGCAATTTTAAAGGGAACCTCATAAAGTTAAAAAGTTTCTGTACCTCAAAAGACAACATCACTCGAGAGAAGATGTAAGCCTATAGAATGGGAAAAAATTTTTCACCAGTTATACACCAGACAGGGTTATATAAAGAGCTTTAAAAAACCATCAAGAACACAAACAACCCAATTAAGAACTGGACATAGGCTAGGATGGTAGGCAGGAGGAGTGGGTGGGTGGAGTAACACCCTCATAGAAGCAGGGGTGAAGGGGAATGGGATGAGGGTTTGCAGAGAGGAAACCAGGAAGGGGGATAACATTTGATGTGTAAATAAATAAAATAGCCACTATTTAAAAAAAAAAAACTGGACATAGGATTAAACAGTTCTTAAAAGACAAAATACAAATGGTTGAGAAATATTTTCAAAAATGTTCAACACACTTAGCTGTGAGAGAAATTGTTTAACTTGTCACAATCTGTGACAATTCACTATCCTCCTCTCTTCATCAGTTTCTATATGTATGACATTAAAATAAACCCCTTCCCTTTGTTATGATGAACCACTCAGATACTATTTAGAGCAAGGCACTCATTCTTTTAAAGCAGATATCACCTATTACATACCTGTCTCCTGCCAGGCATGCTTATGACATTCCTATTTCATTTAGAAACCATTCACTACCCATGCCTCATTAAATTGTGTCTGGCAAGGTTGGAAGGGCATTGATATTTTATCTTGGAGGATATATGCACACAAAATAATACTTTATTATATTACACATCTAAAATCACATAGATGATTTGCAAAACATTTAGAATCCTTACTTGATAAATACCTGCTGAACAAAACCAAGTTAATCATGCTTACTTCCTGACCACTGCTATCAATCACTGTAAGACATTAATCTTGTCATTACTTTTAAACTTTTTATTGATTCTTTGTAAATTTCACATCCTTTACCCCAATCACACTCATCTCCCTGTTCACCTACTGCTCTTGCAACCTCCACACAAAAGAAAATAAAAAAATAAAAATAGAAATAACCTGTCCTCCTAAAATGTAAACCTTGTCATGGAAACTACAGTGTGTTGCAATACACCATTTTGCAGTGCCCACATCCATTTGATCTCCTCATCCCTTTATTTACCTACTCACTTTTCATCCCAATAGCCCCACCCCTTCTGTCTCCCCAGTCCTATCTTTACACCCACTTCCCATTCCCCTTCCCTCTTCTCCTCTGAGAATGAGAGGACCCCAATGGATACCAACTAGCCCTGGCACATCAAGTCACAGCAAGTTAAGGAGCATCCTCTCCCTCTGAGGGCATACAAGCGAGCCCAGCTTAAGGAGGCAACAGAACCAGCCCCTGATCTACTTGTTATGGGCCACTAATGGAGACCATGGTTCATGCACATCTGCTACATATGTGAATTACATCTGCTACATATGTGAATTACATCTGCTACCATGCATAGAGAGCCTAGATCCACCCCATGCATGTTCTTTGGTTGGTGGTTCAGTCTCTGTGAGCCTCCATGGTCTCGGGTTGGTTGATTTTGTAGATCTTTTGTAGTGTTCTGACCCTCTACCTCAACCCTGGCCTCCTCAATTCTTCCTCCTACTCTTCCACAATACTACCTAAGCTATGCCTAATGTGTGTATCTGCATCTGTTTTCTGAACGAGGCCTCTCACAGATTAGTTATGCTAGGCTCCTTTATGTAAGCATAGTAGAATATTATGAAGAGTGTCAGGGTTAGCTCTCTCCCAAGTTCTCCCAATCATTGGTTGGCCGTTCAAAGAATGAATAAAGAACATATAGTCTATTTATACAATGGAGTACTACTCAGCTTTTAAAAACAAAAGCATCATTAAATTTGCTGGGAAATAGGTGGAACTTGAAAATATCAACCTGAGTGAGATAACCTAGACCCAGAAAGACACCCATGGTATGTACTCACTTATAAGTGGCTATTAGCCATAAAGTACAGAATAACCATGCTACAATCCACAGACTCAAAGGAGTTAAGTAAGAAGGAGGGCTGAGGACAGGATGATTGAGTCTTACCCAGAGAAGGAAATGAAATAGACATTGGAGGCCGAACTTCCAATGGAAGAAGGGGAACTTCTATATGATCTTAAATGTTTCTCACCCTTATCTATCCAAGTCTAATGCATTTATTGCATTCCTTTGATTGTCCTTTGTTGTATTTATTTGGAAATATTTTTGTTAGTGAAAATGATAGCTAATCTTGTCAAGGATTTTCTCTCCCTTTCTCCACCTCTCTCTCTCTCACTCATACTCACCACTCTCTCTGTCATGTGTGTCTGTGTGCGCGCGCACGCCTGTGCATTCGTGCATGCATACATTCGTGTGTGTGTGTGTATGGCTGTGCATGCATATTGTGTATATGAGTATGGATTCTAGGGTTCCAGTGTCAGCCATATTTTTTGATTTCTCATTTTTGAAGACATGGTCTCCTGGAGCTTACTGATTTACTAGCACTCCAGGGATCCTTCTATCTCTACCTACCTGTGCTGATATTATATATGTTATTAGCTGTACCATATTTTAAAAGGTGGCTGTTGCTGATCAATCTCAGGTCTTTGTGCTGTACAGCAAGGACCTTTACCAAGTGAGACATCTTCCTAGCCCTTATTTTATGAAAGTTTTAAAACATAAAAAATATTCCACTATTCATTATTTTCTGATTATTTTTCTTATAGTTATGCCTGGTGATAGATATTAATGTATTTTTTGACATATTGAAATGTATATTGCTAATTGTGAGTGTTTAAAATGACAAAAATGTATGCCATATTTTATTTATATTCTTTCTCAGACTCACAAGCTAAAACATTTAATCATGACAAACAATGCTACAGTGGAAATCTGCAGAGGTAGACTATGATTCTTCATCAGTATTAACTAGCCTTTCATGAGAAGATATGAGGTTGTCGTCTATGTTGAGCTAGAGTTCATTACATGCATTGATTTGCCTGATACTATAGTAATTGTAGTTACACATAACAGGAGGGAGATGCTACCATCGGTAAAGTAATTGCTGTGTAAAAATATGGAACTGAGTTTAGATTACCAACACTTCAAATCCAGGAATAGTGATGCTTAACTGGAACCAGTTCTGATGGGTAAAAAGTGGACCCCGTGACTCTGTGACTCTGAGTATTCAGTCTAGCAGAAACAACAGGTTCCACATTCAGCTAAAAAATCCCGTCTCAACATGTGAAGTAGAGAAATAATCGTAGACACCCAGCAGTGACTTCTTACCTCCACAAGTGCTCTCATGGGTGAGTACAGTGGACACATATATACACATGCATATATTACACATTCATGCCTGTGACTTCTATAAAGACACATGTATAGTTTGTGCTTTGCTTTTTTGTGTTTTTTTTTTTTTAGATTCTAATACAATTACAACTTTTATGCCTTCCTTTTCTTCTTTCCAAACCATGCCACATATCCCCCCCCAGCCTTCTTTCAAATTCATAGCCTCTTTACACTGATTGTTATTTCATGCATAATGTGTATGTATATATACATACAAATTCCTAAATATAACCTGTTCGGTCAATATAATGCTACTTGTATATATGTCTTCAGGGCTGACCTTTTGACACTGGACAATCAATTGGTGTGCTTTTCCTTGGAAGAAACCACTTCTCCTGCTCTATCATCAGATTTCCTCAGTTGAACATAGTTCTTTGTGTAGGGTTAAGGCCTTGTAGTCTTATGTTTTACTTCCATCTTTGGACCAGAATTTTCCCTAAGTTTAAATTGTCATAATTAAGTTTACGATAATTTAGTGTAATTATTATGATCAATTATAACTTTCCATAGTATCATGCGGACAGTATAATTAAGAATTAACCTAGCCGGGCAGTGGTGGTGCACACCTTTAATCCCAGAACTTGGGAGGCAGAGGCAGGTGGATTTCTGAGTTCGAGGCCAGCCTGGTCTACAGAGAGAGTTCCAGGACAGCCAGGGCTACACAGAGAAACCCTGTCTCAAAATACCAGAAAAAAAAAGAATTAACCTTTGTTAGAATTTAGGTTGCAATATCAAAGTCTATTCTATTGTGATTGGTAAGGAAAATGTTATGACTATGTGATATTTTCTACCTTGAAAGACACAAGCTTCTGTAGAAAAATGAACCCAATACTGGTTCATCTTTGTGATAAAATATGAAGGTATTTAATACTGTTTTAAGCATCTTGGTATTTGTTCAAGTTACAGGTATGTATTGCCACAATTGGGTGTGTATTTTTTGTATATCTATGTGCAAATTTCTGTAGTTAGAAGCTGGACTGCTATATTATACTATATGATCTTTGTAGTGAGTATACTAATTTGTCTTCTCTTTAGCGGAGTAAGAACTCTTCTGATCTATGATATTCTCACCAAACAAAGTTTTGAAGAAAGAAGGAGTATGTGTTTTATTTAAGAGTCTTCTGATAGCAAGGGTAATTGATTGTGTACTTAACCAGTCCTAAACACCTATAGACTATTTGAACTTATGAGTAGTTAAACAAAGAGTCTCATGTTCTTTCCTTGATGATTCTTTGGAGTTTCTGATGTATTTTTGTATGTTAACTCCTTGTCAGATTTTGATATTGCAAATATCTTTTTCCAGTCTGCCGTCCATCTGTTAACTTTGACAATAAAGCTCATTAAGGAGATATATTTAATTATTATGTAAATGTATTAGTATTGCTTATGGCCTGTGACTTTGGAGTCTTTTAAAAGAAATCAGTCCCTACCCTCAAAGTTAAAAGGAATAAGAAAAAAGTCTTCCCATCAAGTTTTATCGTTTTTCTATTTCATTGTTGAGCTCAGGTCTTTAATCAATTATACATTTACTTTCTAAGTATAATCTAAAGGGGACATATTTTTTCTTGACATAATATTTGAAGTATCCATGCATTACCATAAATAGGTGCTCTTTTAGACTCTTCTCTCTCCTTAATCTCTTCCATCTCCATGTGTTATTTATTGTTCAGGGCACCCATTCTACATTAAGCTGAAACAATAGCAAAGATCTTGTTTTTCTTAACTTTCTTACATATTTTAAAATTTCAAGTATGAGTTTGCTCTATATTT
The DNA here is from genome assembly GCF_011762505.2 of Arvicanthis niloticus. Lineage (NCBI taxonomy): Eukaryota > Metazoa > Chordata > Mammalia > Rodentia > Muridae > Arvicanthis > Arvicanthis niloticus. Next base: position 80,940,205 of record NC_047659.1, on the reverse strand, counting down.
TGTTAGACTATGATCATCAGTGTGTGTGTGTGTGTGTGTGTGTGTGTGCATTTAAGTAAGAAGTCACCCTACAGTGATCATTCTTCAAGAAAAGTGAGTCCACATTGCTTTATGAAGAAGAGTGTCTTATTAGAATTTAGAGAATACAAAACAGGGTAGTCCGATTGGCTAGTAAACACCAATGATCTGCCTGTCTCTACCTCTTCAGAATTGACATTATAAACCTGTGTCACTATGTACAGCTTTTTGTATAGGTCTTGGGGCTTAAACTCTGTTCCTCTTGCTTGCATGGTAAGAACTTTACCAAATGAGTTACCTTTCCAATCCCTTCCCACTATTCTGAAAATCAAGTTAACAGCATCCCATATATTGTTTCTAAGAGGATTTTTAAAAAATCAAAATGTACAAATTTCACCAAATGATTTTTTTCTGTAACGCTAAGATGAACATATGGGTTACCATCTTTTGTGCTAATGTACTAAATGATGTTTGATTGCTACAGAGCCACCCAGGAATTTCTGGAATAAGCATGACTTTTCAGTTTTTATTAGAAGAATGCTGTTATATTTGGTTAGTTAACCAAGAATTCTTGCATTCATTTATAAATAGAACTCTCATATTTTCTTTCTTCATTATGACTTTATCTGGCTTTCATTTGAGGGTTGCACTAGACTTTTAAATGAAATGGTTAATTTTTATAGATTTAAAATTTTCTGAAATATCTTAAACATGTGGTACTGATGTGTTCATTTAAATTTGACAAATATACTCATGCAACTACCTAGGGCTGAAATATCATGCATTTTATGTGTTGGTAGCAAAGTAATGTGGTTAATTTTATTTATTATTATAATCTTTTCAATAACTCACCATATCTATGGTTCATTTCATCTTGTGTCTATAAAAGTTTTTAACTGTTTTCAAGAAATTTGGCCACTTAAAATTTTAAGTGTGGTGACTACGATGACTGTTTGGTTATGTCTAGCATAAGGATTTTCATAACTTCAATTGTTATCAATATCCTCATTTCTGTTTATGTAGATCCATCAGAAACTTTGAAAATCAGTTTTTATTGTACTGGTTCCTGATTAGAAAGATTTATTTTCTACTGTGAGATTATCTGACCTTTCCCAATTTTGATTTAAAAGACACAACCCAAAGCCTGCTGTAGGCAACACTTTACTTTGGCAAGTAGTTCTTTCAGGCAAGAAGGTGCTTGCCCCGCTCCATTCCATATTCTCTTGCTATGTGGATTCTCCTATAGTCATTGTGGTCTTCTCTGCTTATTACAACCCCTTCTAGTAGTAAGCATCCCCTATTTTTAACATCCTTTCTGGTTCCTGATGAAATATGTGGAACTACATGTCTCTGTCTTTCCTCTTTCTTTTTTTTTTTTTATTAGATATTTTATTTACACTTCAGATGGCATCCCCTGTCCCCATTCCCCCCCACCCCCCTTAGGAAACCCCTATCCCATGCCTCCTTTTCCTTTTTGCATTTATACATTTTTTTAAAAAATAATGTTAATCATAGGCTTTATAAGTTTGGAATTGTTCAATCAGAGGTGTAACCCACTGACCAACCTAGATATAACAACTATCTTTGACTGGTGGAGATACATGAATATCTATCTGCCTCCCTGTCTCCCCCCTCTTTCTCTCTTTCATTACCTAGCTTCTCCTCTCCTTCTTCTCCTCTTCTTACTCCTTTTCTTCCTCTCAGTACTCCTCCTACCTTAGCTCCTCCTACACATCACCCTTCCTGTTAAAATGAAACTTTTCTCTCAAAATACAATTAGAGCATAATTATGCCAATTTGTACCAGTGAGGTACAGGATAGTCCTAATATGTCTTTCCTCTTTCATTGTCTATCTTCACAGATCTGGCACATGACACCACTTCTACCTTCTTCTTGAATAGTTTTGGAAGTTCCCTCATGATTTATTTTTTTGTGTACAAGCATATATAAGTTTATTGATTTTTTTATTTTATTTATTTTAATGTGTAAGTCAATAGTATTTATCAGCATTTATTCTACCTGTTGCTGTTATGCAGCTCAGATAGGCCTGGGATTCTGTTTTCTCCTTCCTCAGCCTCATTGAGCTTGGATCTGTTGTTTATCTTTTATATAAAAATAATTTGTTACTGATTTTAATTTCTACTATGTTTTAGTATATTCTAAAGGAACAGACTTCATGAGGTTGGATACAAACAATGCAAGCAGGAGTTTGACTGTAGTGAGAATATACAGAAACAAAAATCTTTCAGTTGGGGTATATTTGTCCAGTGTTGTTGTTATTGACAACACACACACACACACACACACACACACACACACACACACACTCAGAGACAGAGTCATAAATTACCAGAGAGGCATACATCAAACTCACAATCACAGTCTTCTCAGTGTGTTAATCTTTCTAGTTTAGGGGTAAATATCATGTGTACTCTGCTTAAGCCACTATGTTGGCTCTTCAAGGAGTGCTGCTGATGGAATTTGTAGTTGGAACTGTGGCAGAAAGTAACAACATACTCTCAAAACTCATATTTTTCTTGAATTCCCTGTTTTTTATTGTCTGACTCTTCTCTACGGGGGAGGCTGTATGTGTATGTAATAGCTATTCCTGGCTGTCGACTTGACTACATCTGGAATGAACTACAATCCAGAAATGAAGGACACACCTGTGATCCAGATCTTGAAGCTGAAAAACCAGGTTTCTGACTTGGATCTTAACATGGAGATCTTCAGGCATAGCGGCTTTGAAAAGGTTAGGCCCAAGCAAAGAAGTACATACCTGTATTCCCAGGCGATTGAGGCATGCATATCTCTGAGTTCAAGGTCAGCCTGGGACAAAGCAAGATCCAGATCCAGGCATGGTGGTACACACCTTTAATCTGAGCCACACATTCTGCTAGAGACCTACATTAGGACATTGAAAGAAGTAAGACTCACTCTTCTTCCCCTGCTTGTACTTGCTTGCCTGCACATCTGTTGGAACCTATTTCTTCAGGATTCCAGCTTATACAGAAGACCAGGTGCAACAACTAGCCTTGTGGACTGAGCAATTACTAGACTTTTGAATTTCCTATTCACAGAGCCAAATTCTGTTAATATATAGAGACCTTCCATAAGTTATGTGACTCTGGAGAACCCTGACTAATACACCATATAACCTTTATTTGTTTGTTTTTATGAATGGAAACTGACAGGTGTCATTGCTAGGCTATGGCTGTTGTGTGTCCAGCCTCTCTATGTTGACTCTATTCAGATTCAGACTGTAGTAAAGGAGTTCAAGGAGACGATGCATGAACCAAATGGGGAGGGCATCCTGGAGTTGCTGATAAAACTGGAATCACAGTCCTAGGTGCTCATATCACAATTCAGAGCCACTCAATAGGAATGGATTGGGACTCTAGCAGCAGTTTTCATTTATCCTGTGTAATAGACTAAGCCCAGACAAAAGAGAAAGTTACAATACAAACCAGACCAGGAACTACACTGTGTAAGAGGTAAAGGGCAGTCTGCTCCAGTGGAGAATCAAAGAAGGTTTGAATTAAAGGGATGACAACTGAGCCAGACAGAAAATAATCAAACTAAATAAGGCTTTGGAGGTAGCTCAGTTGGTAAGAGCAGTCGGTGTGAAAGCAAGAGACCTGAGTTCAAATCCCCAGCACCTATGCAAAGGGTCTGCTTAGCAGAACCAGTTAAGCTGTTTAGCCACGTGTACACACACACACACACACACAGAGAGAGAGAGAGAGAGAGAGAGAGAGAGAGAGAGAGAGAGAGAGAGAGAAGGGGGGGAGACAGAAAGGACAGAGAGAGACAGACAGAAAGAGACAGAGAGACAGAGAAACAGAGAAACAGACAGAGAGAAAAAGAGACACAGAGAGACACATAGAGAGAGACCAAGAAAGACAGAGAGAGAGATAGAGAGAGACAGAGACAGACAGTGAGACAGAGAGTTTATAAACAAGCCACAGACCACCACCACAAAAAAACCCAAATATGTTGATATTTGAAAATGCAAAAAACAGAACAAGTATTCAGAAGATGAACAGTGAGCGAGACATTGGGAAGTGTGGCTAGGTCATATATCATATATTAAAGTGGGGGATAAGTAAGCTACATGCGACATGACCTGTAATTTCAGCAAGGTGAAGCAGATAAAGGAGCATCAAGCATTAGAGATTACCCTCAGCTCCATAGCAAGTTTGAGGCACGGATACTATGGAATTGGGGACAAGAAGGGTAAGTTTGAAAAACAGAATTATCTCTTCAAGTAAAAAAAAAGTTTGTATTTAATTCTCAGAGATTCTTTTTCGTTTTCTGAGAAGTCAGAAAAAATGGTGGTGCTTAAGACAATTAATTAGAAGCCAAGCTCAACTATTCTCCATTGTCATGGTGGACCCCTTGCCATAGCAATGAGTAGTAAGGTAGAAGACACAGGGGAATGATGGTGATGATAGGAGTAGAGCAATGAATGTTAGAAATCCAGATCATTGTATCTTGCTTCACAAGGTGTGCTTTCGCCTTAGTGTCATGGGATGTCATTGGAAAGAATTGGTTCTAGAGGCTATGCACAACATCAGGACCTGGTTGGCACATCTCTTGGATGAGGAGAAGTTAAGTGTTTTGGTAGGAATGAATGTGGGACACTGATTAGAGGGTTATGACTCAAGAGGGCCAGGTCTTCTCCAAGAATTTAGCATCATAGTGTCAGGACACTTATGAGGGAGAGGGGGATACATTTGGAAAACAAAGTGAAACACTTTGAAAGAAACAAATGTATGAACAAACTCATAAGCAAAATAGAGAAGCAAAATTGGATCAGCAGTCTTCTCTAGATGTTAGTGTCTCTGTCACTCAGAGAAACTGAGCTATGTGCTTTGGCTACCTTGCCTCTCCCTGCCCCCTTTATTCTGTTGTATTTTTCCTAATAACACTCATCTCCCTCTAAGGTAATCTAGCCTAGTTTTCATTTATTGCTAGCCACCTAAATCCTACTTCACTGTGAGATCTGACAGGGCAAAGAGCTCTTTCAGCATAGCAGTGTCTGTGCTTAGACAGTTCTTGGGAGAGATAAGTTAGTGTCTGTTTACTGGTTAAATGAATGACTATTGACACCACTATGACTTCCTGGGCAAGATCTGTTGTGTTGGAAACATTGAAATGAAGCCACATACTATTACTTTTGCATAGGTAAAGAACCCCTGCTTGGAACAGCAGGGAAGATATGAGCTCTAGCTTCACAAAAGAGTATCTTCAAATTCTGGAAGTTTCTGTTTATAATACCTATCCCTTGGGTGGTTTAACTCATCTCTCTGAACCTCTTTGTTCATGTATAAAATGGTGTACATTTTTTTTTACTATGATTTAATGATTATAATGATTTAATGATTTTAATCTCTAATCCTATGTATTTACAAAGAAATTCTTGATTTAGTAAAAGAAATTGTTAAGATTTTCTAGAATTTTATGGTTGTCTGAAATTCTTTTCTTAAATTCACATTTTATATCCTGAATAATCAGTACTGACTAACTTGTCCATCTTCCTTTGTTTCTTCCATCTATCCTATTAAGAGAAATAATTTCATTGTTTTTTTTCCCCCTGCTTTCCTTGAGTGCTGTTTCCTGCTTACTACACCACACTGAGATAGTGAAAATGTGTTTAACTGCACAGCGTTGCCTAGCGATGTCATGCTTCTCTCGTGGTCTCACTCTGGGATGCAGTAACTGAATTCTTGCTACTGATGCTTCCATCCTCACGTCTCTGGATGTACTAGTCTTTTAATAACCATTAGTTGGGACAGTTTGCTTTTATTAGCTAAAGCTCTTGTAGAAGGGTGGCCATTGCTATTCCTTCTAACAAAATTAAGTTGAGCCGCCTCTCTTTCTCTTTTCACCAAGCCACTCAGGTTCTGTGTTTAAAAGGTCAATCACATTTATCTCAAATGAATAAGACAAACACTTCCTGTGCATCCTGAAAATAAAATGACCCAATGAACAGTCTCTTGGGAACATTGAAGAAAATGAAAATTAAAAAATCTCTTTGGCACTGAAATGTGCCTCTCAAACCTGTATCGAAAGTGATATTGAACAGATGGTAGTATCTGAAACAGAATCCATACCCAGAAAGCTGACACTAAGAGTGGTGTGGGTGAGATGACTTGGTCCTGTTATTGTATCCTTTAACATTAAATGACCACCTCAGCTGTGCTGCCAGTTCACAGCTACTAAGCTCAATAAGAAATAGCTTACTCACAGTCCTGTATCATGGGACACTGGAGTTGACCTAGACATAGTAAATACAATTTGAAAGCGAGGACATTTAAAATACTAATCTGTAGATGGCAAGGCAATCACAAACATCCATTCTAAGATCTGCTGAGTTTTCACACTTTCTTTCTCAGGTCCTCACCCCTCTGCTGGCATTCCTCCCACTTTCTTTTTCCTAGTACTCTTTTGAAGGTAGGAGGGACTTCAACTTTAATGTCCCCCTGATGTAAATGTGCCTAAATACTCAGCAATCCTCGAAGCAAGAATTCATGGATGGACTACAAGAATGCAGTGGCCTGCTGTATGATAATGAGACTTTAAGGGAGCTCTCAGTAGCTTGAGCTATTTTATATGTAATCTAGAATCAGACACAAACTTGATACATTCTTTGATCTTATCCTATACATTTTACTTACTATATGATCCCACATAGTTAGAAACTCATATATTTAGTGGGGCTAAATTGTATTCTAATTAAAAACTTCAACTACTTTTTATTTCTATCTAGGTTATATGCAGAGTATTGGGGTACAGAGCTATGGAAATTAATTCATCAGGCATTTTTTAAAATCCATATTCCATTTTAGGCTAATACACAAAAGTATAATTTTAAAGCACTAAAGTTAAGTGGAACACTAGCCAAATATATCTTTGAGAGAGGCACAGCCCAGGAGTCAGCATTCTGGGACTTCTGTGTAGATTCTGTTAGTAGTAATACAGGGTAGATGTGGTAAAATTATTTATTGGGCTCTTCTCAGAAAACACAGCTATGATCTGGCTATCAGGCCAAGGATCAAAGTCCCTCTAGCAAAACAGAGTTTCAAATGTGTATGATACCTGTAATAGAAACACTTCTAACTTTGGAGAAAGTTGAAGTTGAAGACCTTCCCATTGTCTAAGGGGTACCAGAGAAAAAGAAGTTGAATGAGTGACAGGGGGTCCTGATGGGTAGGTAGCTCAGTGTGGCTCTGGCCCTGCCTGGGTAGATATTCTGTTGTCCCTCACTAGGCTGTGGCCTTGATTGAGTCTGAAACTTTGGAAGTCCTGTGAGTAAAATGTATGGCCTTGGACTTCAATGTTTTGTAAGCTCCTTACCACTAAGAAGAAAAAATAAAATCCCAGATTGACAATACTCATTATGCTTTCTCTCTGCCTTTACAGGAATCCAGTTCTTGATTGGCAGATATGTTTTCCCTATTCACCTAAGAGAACATAAGAGTTGTGCTATAAGGAAGAGGTATGAGTGAGGCCTTGTATTAGTTAAAAGAGAAGCATCAATACCAGAATACATTGTTACAATAATTTCTTCCTAGCAATAGGAATCAACCCTTGGTCTCCTAAACCAGGGACTTAAAAGCACCAAAGTATGAGTCTTATCACCAGCTCATTGGACCATCCCATCCTTCCAGCCCTTTGCACCCAGTTGAGGTTTGATTTCACTAATGACTTCAAGAAAGGGATATTCTTTGATACTATTCAGCTGAACCCAATACATTAAAAAAATGTCATTGAAGAAGGGAACTGGAATGTGAATTAGAGAGACTTTGAGATACAATGCTTTGGAGAAGGAATAGACTCTTAGCTAAAGATTGAAGGTAGCTGTAGACATGAGAAAATCATAAGGAAACTGGCTGTCTACTGGAACCTGGAAGAAGAGCACTATCTGCTCCATTTTAGGAGTGAGATACTTGGACTTCTGACCCACGGAATGGAATACAAATATATCTGCGTTATTTTAAACACCAGGTTTATGGAATTTTTTCAGTAAATGATAAAACATGCTTTACCTTAAAAATAAATAGCACTACACTGCACATAGAACTTAGAATTTGTGACATCTTAAAATCAATCACAGTGGAATTGCTTTTGGGGTTGATCTAGTACTTAGCCCACAGGGTCTATTGGAGAGGCATTATACAGCTTTCTTTGGGTGAAGCTGAGCTTTATAATTTCCATCACTCATTACTGTTACTGTACCATCTCTCTCCAGCTTTATGAGCCATACCTCCTTTTCACTGTGTGAGATTCAGCTTGTTGCCTCAGCTGGTGTCAATCATCTTCTCTGACAAGCTCTGTCTCATGAATTCAGAGTTCTACTCCATTTTCAGGTTAGTCAATGCCAGTTCATATGCTAAGGAACAACAGTTTGGAATGATGTACTAAGATCTATTTGCCTGCATAATCACAGAGACTGGGGTTGTTGCTTTGTTTTCTTTGAAGAACTTGGGTGGTCAGGTACCTTTTAATCCTACCTCATGTTCAGGTTGATGTTCTCCATAACTCACAGTGTTACAGGACCACTGTGCTCTATGGAACATTCCTGCTATGCAGATAGTCTATACAGTTATGCCCATAACAGTCCTCTGAGAAGTAATTGAATCTATGATGCCAAGACAAAGCCCTGTATCAGGTATATAGAGACCACGTTTTGATGGGTGCAGGTGAAATGATCAGCAGCTGACAGTAGCTCAGAAACACACTTGTATAACAAGGAGCATGTCACATTACCAGAGAGCCTCATTTACTACAGATGAGTAGCTTGGAAAAAAAAAACAAAAAAAAAAACAACCAACGTAACAGCCCCAAATAGCTTTGTTTTCCCTGCTATTCAGTGGAGCAATCCATTGGAAGCATTTGTGCTGCTCCATCTAACATAATGGTGTCACAGTGAGTTTCCCAGGATTTTATTGGCACTGATGTGAAAGAGCTGACTGTTTTTTTTCTTCCCCTCTGAAACATTATAATTTTCCATGTTCTGATCCTGCAATCATAGCACCATTTGGGTTAACTCAATTTCTTTGTCGCTTTGGTAAAGACAGCCCACACATAATGACAATTTAAAAAAAAACATACAATTTTAATAATTGAGTGACTAAGACCCAAAGTGTCTGATACAGGAAGCTCATAATATTTTGTAATATGATTTTGAAAAGATAATAGAGGAGAGAGAAATGAGTATGACATGGAAATGACAACACTTCCTTAAAGTGCTGCTACTAAGGAGCATGACAGCCCAGATGGTTACCTGAAACCCTTGCAGCAAAGAAAGATCCTTTGCAGCGGCTCCAGGGGAAGCCTGTAAGCAGGGAGGGGGATACATTGGGCATCTGGATTTCTTTCTGGATTCTCAGGGCTTTCTTCATAAGGATCTTTTTATATTCTGATCCTGCTCTGTTGCTCCAGTCCAGGTATAGCTAGCTCTAGGGCAGACAGAAATCCTTATGCCTTCTTATGGTCCTGGTAGGAGCAGTGGTTTTTAAAATCATTTTATATTTTATCAAAGCACCAGCGCCCTTTCTTTAAGAGAAATATTTCATGGCTATGCACAATATAACACATAGAAGAGGAGAACGCAGTGATGGTGGTAAGAGAGATGCAGAACTCTTCTGCAAGGAGATGGTCTGTGGGCAGATAAACACAGACACTCTATGAGGAAGGAGTCAGAGTCATGCAGGTCCTCCTAGCCTTAGCTTTGCCTTTTTTCTCTAGGTACAGAGAGGGAAACAATTCATTCGCTCAGCATGGGCTGAGGAACCTTGAAACTCTGTTCCAAAGAAGTGCTTCAAGCCAAGGTTGTGATACTGGGTTTCTTCACATTGCACGCTTTGAGTACTGCCCTGTGGGTACAGCTCAATAGGCTTTATTTGGATTAAGAAGACATTTCAATGGGCAGATTCTTTGCTTGTTTGGTAAACTACAGAGAAGTTGTATAATTAAAAAAAGTTCCCTCCAATGATCTTGGATAATCCTAATTTATTTAATCTAATATCCTGTAAATCTAAGTAGTGGGTGTAAAAAGTACAGGCATTTCATTTTCTCTATTGTTGGTTTCTTGTCCTTGGAGGTTTATATAAAATGCATTCTATTTTAGTTTGATCATGTAAAGATTTAAAATAACTTTTTAAGCTATCTTTCCTGAAGGCATACACTTTGGAGTCTCCTATCTCAAGTAACCAAGAAAGAAAAAAATGACACCAAGGTCACATAGCCTCAGGTTTCCATGTCTGATCTTCAGATGAGGCAACAGATACTGCAAAAGGCCAATTAATTTTCTAAAGGTCTATAATATCATTTTCTTAAGTTTTCAGACTTAAAATATACTTAAGCTTCCAAAGGAACTTTGAAAGAATTCTCAATTTTGATATAGGAGTCACAATAAGTTGAAATTCATCTCAGGCTGTCACTCACCAGGTACACAACATGATTTTTCTGATGTCAAAACCACTTCCAGTTTTTATTGTATTTCTGTTGTACTAACAGGAGAGTTTGGCATTGCATGGATGGCTTCCCTAAAGTCTCCTTGGAAATAACAGCTCACTATAAAAATTAGAAAAAATTGCTGTGATTTATTCTTGATTTTAAGATTAAACTTTGATAGTAACCTTTAGGCAATCTCAACTCTTCAGGAGGTCTGTTGATCTCAAAAGGGAATATCAGTTCAGATGTATAGCTTGCTTTAGTGGAAGAAGGTTGTTAATACAATTGTTCTTACTTCAATGTGAGTGGCCAATTTACTCAGACCTGAGGGCTCTGGGCTTAGACAGGTAGCTTTCAGCCCCTAGCTCAGTTCAACATCCTGAGAGTAGATCAGACTCTAGATAGTAGTGGTTGTTGTCACTGTCTCAATTGTAGAGGTATTATTGCTAGTCATTTAGGCACCCAGTAGGGGAATCGAAAATCAGTCTTTCTTTTCTCCAACACTTTTATTCCACTCCTTCTAACTTAAACAAACTGAGTCAGACTAGCCTCCACCTGTTGCTAAACTATTATCCTAGTCTGAATCCCTTAACGTTCTGTGTTGACATGAAATTTCACTGTCCAAATGTACAACTGTTACATTTAATGTTGACTGAAATAAATTCATTTCCTGTATTTAGAGTATAATCCATTCTGTGCAGTTAAACCTTATTGTAATAAAATTCCTAGGGACTTCTGACTTTTCCTCATATAATTCTATCTCCATAGTCCATTGAAAGAACACTTCGTTTTATTACAAAATGTTAATAAGGATGAGGTTGGTTTTTGTTGTTTTGAATTAGGGTCTCATATAGCTTGGGCTGAGCCTCAAATTAACTATGGAATAGAACCTAGCCTGGTATGGAATTCCTGTTTCTCCTGCTGCTGCTACTCAAGTGCTAGAATTACAGGTGAACCAATGTTCTTGAAGCTACCTGTGAGCAACTTTAAGAGCCACTGAATAATTCTATCACTATTCTTTATGCTCTGCTCTGAGATAGATGTGGTTCACATTGGGCATAGTCTATCTACTGAGTTGCAGGATAAAAATGATATGCACTTTAACCAGAGGTGAACAAGCACAGACATAAAATTATTACTACTATAGTTTGTTACTACAAAATAGCTTAGAACAAGCAGATTCTTATAAGCAATACTTATTCATATTTCAAAACCAGATTTAACATTATATCTTCCACAAATCTTATTTCTGTATTACAGCATTTCTGGATTTCAATTCTAAACCTTACCACAGTAAATATGATATTGGAAATTTATTCCATTTTGCTGTTACTATAAAAATAAACAGATAATTATCTCTCAAGGGTTATGACAATTTTAACATAGCTTATATAAAGTTCTTAGCACTCAATAATTAACACTGTTTCATAAGTTTTACATTTCTCATTCTTTTTAAGTGGCATACTTAGGACTTCTTCACTACTGTTAAATAAATAAATAACTGCTTATTAATATTTATCCTCTTTCGCTTTCTTCTTAAGGTTTTGGAAAGGAAACTGTAATTAATCTCCTAGAATGCTTTTCCTGCAATTTGCCTAAAACTAGACTGCTCTAGAAGAGTAAAGCATAGTCTTAATTTTGGGGCCACTGCAACTTCTTGAGAAGCCAGAGAAATACAAAAAGGATTTCCTCATCTCCTTTCTGGAAGTGAATATTTAACATTCTCTTCTAGGTTCAATGAGGCATAAACACTTTGCTCATGACTTCTGTTACTCTTCCACAGGAAATCCTACGTGAATGAATGAGGTAAGTAATGGCTATAGATCACATTCTTGTTATGATCAAAGAGGAAGGAGGATTGTAAAGTAATAAAATATAAGCACAGATTTTTATTGCTCCCTAAATCCTTTTGTAGGATGTTCTGATTTCATATAAGGAACACTCATTCTGCTTTTTTACACTTACCCTTTAGGATAATTTCCTTTTTCTATTCAGAATTAATCCTGCCTTCTTATGGCTCCCCAAAGCCTTTCTTTAATAGTTGCTCACCCATCTGTGCATTTGTATGCCATCTTGTAATTCTTGTTTCTAAGGAGAGAAAAATTTTATCTCCAATAATACCAACTGTAGGACAGACAATATAAGTCAAGTTCTTAGTGACTATCTTCTGTGTTGTGAATGACACAGCTCAGGGGATAAAAAGGAAATATGAAAGAGATTTGTAATTAAGAGCTCAGTTACCCGAGTCAAGATCGGTGCTGTTTCCTCTACTACATTCTTGAAGACTTCCTCTGTATGCCTCAGAGAACTGAGGTAGAAGGAAGAAAATCATTCTGGTAATTATTTGTTGATTTGCTGAGAACAATTTTGCCCGAGTGACAAGGTTGAATCTTGCAGCAATACCATCAAAAAGTAAGTGCAAAGGCAATAGCTAAAATCCATGGCACAGACTAGGAGTTCAGTGGAACATGATGGATTTAAACAGCTAATTAATACAGTAACTACCGACACGACAGATCCTTGGAGTTACATTTTATTTTATCTACATATTAATTTTGAGACAAGTACTCATGTAGCACAAGTTGAATCTGAACACATGATGAATCTGAAAATGGTCAGAATTGTCTTCCATCTACTCTGCAAGTGCTAAGACTATAGGCATGAACTGTCACACTGCTTCAGGATCATTTACGTGTTTCAAGATGTGGGATCCTCTTAAAAATTACAGATGGCTTCACATAGAAGGTCTGTTGATGCTGAGAAGGGAAGTATGAACTATTGAGGGCCAGAAGAACAATGCAGAAGGTTAAACACCTTACAGATGGCATAAGATACAAAACAATAAAGTACATGTTTGGAGATCTACATCTCTTAGGATATAAAGTGTCAGACAATTTAAGCTGAGAAAGGAAAGGACAAAGTTCCTGTGGTCTGATACATTTTGTCATTTTCAATGCGGACGTTTGATTGACTGATACATATGATTGGAGAAAGAGAGCTGGATATTCCTCAAAGATCAGGAGGAATGGTTTGGGCTAATGGCTATGTCATAGGAATGTGAAGACTTAGCTTGATGAGTGGGGGCGTTGAGCGGTTCCTTAGAGACCAAACAAAAATCCATTTGTCCTAATTTAACCTCAGCAAATAATGCATAACTATTGAAAAGCTCCCTGAGGACAGGCCTAATAATGTATACAAACTGAGTTAATCTTTAGGCATTCTGTATGCCTAGGCTCACTCTCAAGGATGATAAAGCAAAGTACGAGAGTCTTTTGCACTTGTCCAGATTTATTCATTTGTTGTTGCCTATAATACATTTTGCCAAATTTCCCTCCTCATGCTTTGATTCATGTAGATATTGACCAACATTTATACTGTGCCAGTTACAACTTCGTCCATGATGTTTTGTACTTAGCATCTCATAGCAATCCTATAAAGGAGCTGGTAGGTGCTGAACAAGAGTTTCCTCTTAGTAGCCCCTTTGAGAGGTAGCAAAGATGTAAATGTGTAAGGAACATCATATAACTTTCTCCCCTGGAGGAATTGCGGTGAAATCCACATAATCTTGGTTATAATTCACTGAGACCCCAGTGATATACCGCTTTCTAAAGACAGTGATTTGCTGATGAGACCAGTGTTGAAGGTCTTAGTGTGAAGCTTCATGATAACACATGTTGTGAAACTTCATAGTGGACAGGACTGAGTGGAAAGAGAACTGTTACAGCATCATCCATGCTACTTATATAACCTTTGCTTAAATAAGTAAGTTCTTAGCTACTTTTCCATTATTTTTCTAAGTGGAAATGGAAATTTACACATTTCAGTGTGGGTCTTAAGATGATGAGTAATCCAGGTAGCATTTCCTGGCATATAGTGAGTTCTTGATAAACATTAGCCATTAGAATTAGTTGTCCTTGCAAATGTGACGGCCACCTGCTTCTATTACGTCCTCAGCTTGGGTACTGTGGGGAACAGATTAAGTGCTAAAAAAAGGATGACTGACTGGGTGACTGATATTTTTTGCCTAGCTTGGGGGAAGACATCCCAGAACAATATGTTACTATTAGTCATTTTCTCCCTAATTTGTACACAGTCTCTTTAATAACAATTTGCACTTTCATAGTGCTTTCTATTAAAACCGCATCATCGTTGCCACTATTAACAAGGCTTGAAAATACCTGTGTCATGGCAAGGCTGTGTATTCTATTAAATTTTTGTTCAGCTTTCAAATGTTAGTCATTTAACACACACACACACACACACACACACACACACACACACACACACACACACACACAGCAATCTTAGAATGTCCATCACACTACAGTAGCTGGCTGCCTTCCTGCAGAGTTCTCCATTTCGGAACTGCCAGTCCTCTTCTCTTCTTATGACAGTTTCCAGCTGAAGTTCATGGCTAAAAGCAAAGCCATTGATTTTTGAGCAAATTATTTGTGTGTTCATTAAACTGCAGTTTTCTCAGACTAAGTTGCTGCTATTTGCCTACTTAAAATAGTCTAGATCTAGCAGGCAACACAGGGCAAGAAATTAAGCCCCCAACAGTATAACTTTAAATAAACTGTTGCCAAAAGCAACTTGCACTATTGACATGAAACCAAGGGCCTACTATATTATGATAGGAAAGAAACTACCAATATTTGTTTATATAATAGCTAGCTCTCTTGCGTGCCAGTATTTCATTTTATAACCTAAATACACATAATTTTGGTTCCAAAGAGCAAGGGGATCTATTTATATAATGTGAGCATTATTTTTTTTTTAACTCAAGCAGCAGATAATAAGACAGTCACTAATCCCATGTGGCAAATCCTACTCAAAGTGTACTTTTTCTCCACTTGCAGCCAATCTGTTATTTGTTATTGTATTTGTTATTTAGTATTCTTTTTAAAAACATGGGTAAAGACCTCCTAGCCTTTTGGTCTCTGAGGCAGAAAAATGCTGTTCTTTCATGTCGCTCCTTGTGATCTCCATATGTACAACAAAGTATGCAAAGCTGTCTCGCTTGCTCTCCTCATTATTTCTGTCTTACTATCTCACAGCATAGGTGGTCATCTGGAGGCTTTCCCACCAGCTATACATGTGTCTTCTCTTTCTCTAGCTACTTTCCATCTTTGAATTTCATTATTAAACATCTATAGTATGAGAGAGATAGCATCTTTAAAAGTTTTTTTTTCTAGCTGAAATAATATACATTCTGTCACAATGTGTTAGGTTGTTAACAATTCTATTTTTCTCAGTGAGTATTTCTTGAGATGAACTCTTAAAGATATTTTTAATTTGTTGGTCTAATGGTTTCCTGTTGATGCCATAGCAAGTTGACTATAAACTTACAAACTTAAATAATGCAGATTTATTATTTTAGAACTCCATGGTTTGCTATAGCTTGTCTTGCAGTTTTATAACTTATATTGGAGTGCAGTAAAGCTCTTAGCTCCTTCTTGAGGCTCTAGGCAAGAAACTTTTCTTGGCTTTCTAGCTTTGATAAGCTGCCTTTACCCTTGGCTCATATTCTTCTGTCTTCAAAAACCAGCAATATTGATTCTCTCTGTGACTCTTCCTCATGTTTTCCTCTAATTGATTCACTTTCCTCCTACTCTTCCTCCTCCCTCTTCTTTTTCAAAAAGCCTATAATTAAACAGACCAGATAATCCAGAATAATAATCTACCTTAGTTGTATCTACATCATTTGCTCCAAGATATCAGGTAATACAATGTAGTTACAGGTCTCATGGATTAGAACACAAACATCTTGAAAAAATATATTTTTTCTTTTGACAATTAGATATATTATTTAAAAGTTTGTTCTTGACATTCAGGATATTTCAGACATGCTACTAGGTCCTGGATATATATTAGCAAAACAAATGTAGCCTGTGCCATCTTGGAATTTTCAGAAATGTGATATAATATCAATTAGATAACTGTAAGAGCAATATTATGAGAATATATAAAAGTTATTTTAGGTTATTGTTATGGATTGCCCTGATGCTGTTTGTATTCTAATGTTAATTCTGCTTCCTCAAGAGAGACTGCCCCTGACAAAAAGGTCGAGACTGTATTCAGGTGCTCTCATGTAATTTTCTCCCCTTTTTAACTGTCGATAAAGGCCAAAACCTGTAATTGGGAAGGAGATGGAAAAGATGGGATGAGAGGTTTGGGAGAGTGAGGGAGGAAAAGGGAAGAGAAGAGGGAGGACAGTAGAAGAGGAGGAGGAAACCATAATGGAGTAGAATCGTGTTAGTATAGTGCTATGTCTGCCCAGTCTAGGCACATAGCTCATAATTTTAACTGGATCATGTGTTTTTATATGGGCTTACTGGGGTTGGAAATTTCAGCAACAGGTTATGGCTTAGTTAGTAAAATGCTCAGAACCCACATAAAACTACTGAGCATGGTAGCATTGTCTCATTATACCAGCATGGGGGAGGTGAAAACTGGATAATCCCTAATGCTCCCAGCCTAGCCTAGTTGGTAAGATCTTATCCAAGGAGACCCTGTCTCCCAGAATAGAGACAACATTCCTGAGAATGATACCCGAAGTCATCCTCCCACTTCAACATATGTGGTTACTGCTACATGTATCCCTTCATATGTATGTACTCCAAACATAAATGTGTACACAAAAGGTTATTTGTACTACTAAAAGATGCCAAGAAAACTTATCTCAGGAAATTATGACTTGAGTAACTGGAATTAACTAGAAGCAAAATGGAGGAAGGATGATAATATGCGAAGTCCTTAGAGGAAGGCTGTGCAGAGCCATTTGAGAGGAACAGATGAGGCCTCTGTAGCTTGAGATCCAGGAGGAAGTAGCCATGGTGTTTAATGAGATGGAACCAATTAGATAGGAAAGAATGGATTATGCTGAATTTTGGGACTAGTCATCATTTACACTACCAACATTTGAAAGGATCTGACAATTTACACATTGCAGTGACCTGCTCAGCTACTCAGAAGTTGGTTTTGAGGATAGAAAATCTGTGAAACTGTGTTCATAAGCATTTAGTCTAATCAAGAGAAGTCATAAATATGTGCATAAACGACTATGTAACATGGCAGTTAAGAAGTTTGACAAGACAGAATGCTTGTGAACAGGATTGGGATGGTACAGGTAAGAGTTCTGAATTTGGAAGGTATTGATTAGATAGAGTAATTTTTTTTCTGTAATCAGATGTGGGGAGCCAACAGAAGGCGGCTATCATCTGTGCAGTCATCTTGAGCCATATACCCTGACAAGAGACTTGATTACAATAGCCTACAACAGCTGAGCACACTCTGATAACATCTTGTTTTAGATACTCAGGATCTTCCCTTGGGTGTGTGAGACTTAAAGGTGTGTGACTTAAGGGCATGACTTAGAGATCGGATTTAGAGACAAGACCTAAGGGCATGACTTAAAGGCATGGCTTAGAAGTGAGACATATAAAAGGTGAGAGGCAGACAGAAGAAATTATTATTAGGTATTAGGCACTTGGCACTTGGAGGAAGAACTTGGAATTAGACAGTAGGCACTTGAGACTCGAGACAGGAACTAGGAATTAGACACTTGTACTTGGATGAGACTTGAGACTAGAACTTGGAACTAGGGGGCACTAGGGACTAGGAACTAGGAACTAGGAACTAGAGACTAGGAACTCAAGACTTAGGACTTGGACTAGGAAGAGAGACTCAAGAATAAACAAGATCTAATCACACTCTGTCTGGCCTCCGTTCTTTGAGTCCGTCCTCACTCTCTCTCTTGCTGAACCCTGACCGGTGGACTGGAGCAGCTTGGGGCAGTGCAGGCTCTGACAATTTAGCCCCCAAGGCTTTTGGCAGTGCGGGTTCCAACACTGACAGCTCGGGCTGCGACATTTTGCCCCCCAAATGTGGGGTGGAGTGGCTCTCAACAATCAGATGTGATAACTACAGATATATTTTAAAATTTATACAATAAAGTATAAAAGTATCATGTATTTGCCTGATATAATTGTTATCTCTCAGGCTTACTGCCTTCCTATGCTAATTTAGGCCTAGTCCTAGAAGCTTCTATCCTCCATACAATGTAATCTAGGCCCAGGATGTATTCAGCTTTTATGACTTAGTCTTCAATAAGTTCACCCATTCTTGTTCTTTCTGATTTCTGGCTGGCTGTTTCAACTCAGTTGTTCTGGCTCAGTCACTTCTCCAAGCTGACTGATTCAATCTGGCTTCCCTCTTGGACTCTGACTTTTTGCTCTGCTTGGTCTCAAAGTAACTTTGGCAATCTGTTTTAATCTAGCTCCTCATTCTTTGGCTCATTCTGTCTTTATCTGTGTCTAGTGTGTTTTCTCTCTGTGACCTGTCTCTTTAAAACTGCCCCAGTAAAACTGCTCGCTCTCTCTCCCTCCCTCCCTTTCTTTCTCCCTCTCTCCCTCCTTCCCTCTTTCTCCCTCCCTCTTTTTCTCTCCTTCCCCCTCTCTCTCCTTCTCTCTTTCTATGCATTGCCCCCTCAAGTAGATTCCCTTTCCTCTCTGTTCTCATGAGAGCTGGGCATCAACTCTTTTGTCAATTTCTCTTATTCGTCACTTTGTCTGCCACTCAGTTAGACATCACTTTCAAACGTGGGTGCTTCCTTCTACAAACTACCTTTATTATTTGGGATGAAAGGTATGTGTTAAGGGCATGTCTGTATTCCAGCCAGAGGGAAATAAAGGTGTGTGCTAAAGTTGAGACATATTTCAAGTAGAAACAGATTTTTCTGGTAAACAACACAATTTTGGAGTTCACCATGTGCTCTAATATTCTACAACAGTAAAGTAACTATATGAATTATTCATTTTAACATTTATACAATAAAGTAACTCTATTGTTACTATAATATTAATATTATAAAATATTATCATGCAATTAGTGTCTTAAATATTTGGATATTATTTCATCAGGAGTACCAGATTTGGGTTCTTAGTTTAGGGCCCCCAAGTCTATAATCTCAGTGAGTGTTTATATAAAAGAATTAACTGTCAAGTTCATTGAGATTGTTAGAACTAAAGCTCTTGTGGTTATAGGTTGCTTTTTTTCCTTCTGACATATATCCTTATGCATATATATGACACTGAGACATTCTTTTCATACTCAGAGTTTCTCTGAAGTAATTTTTCTTCCATTCTCTTCTGTTTTTCTGTCCTCATGGGATTGTATTAGATTCACCCTTATGATGTTGATTAATATCTCTCTTTTCAGATCAAACAATAAACTTTCATTAAATTTGAAATTTTTCTTTGGTCTGTTAAAGAAACATCATTTGCAACAAACGGGAAATAGTGCAGGGAGTATCCTTAGAGACCATAGTTCTCTTTGTCATAGACATAGAACTAAGCATAATGGAGAATTTTACATCTGCTATTGAACATCTTTTATGGTAGCTAAAGAAGTAAGTTTCAGAAAATTAACTGTTACAGCTTTTGTCTGTGTGGGCATATGTGTTTGGTATAATTTTCATAGATGCCCACTAGATATAAGAGTTCACACCTGTGCTGAACAAAACATCGTGGCTTTGATAAACTGCAGTGAACATGGTGGCTAAAAGATATTAATAATGGAATATGGTTTTTAAAGCCTTGTGATCAAACAAAATATATTCATGGATAAAATATGCCAAACAAAGTACAAGATATAAACATTAGAATACATTTTCTATAAACTGATGAAACTATTTAGGAGAAGAAATTTTTGTGTCTAGCCATTACTAGCATTTTCTAAAATTAGTCACTCCTTCTTTTTTGACACATGTTCTTCAGGGAACCGTTCTTCTTTTGTTCTCTGCCCACTTCAGTCACCTTTGCACTTACTCCTCCCTAACTCTGGGTGCTAGGCTGCCCCAGGAACTGGTCCTCTGACATTCTTCACTCACATTCAGTCTAGATTGTCTTATTTGACCATTGCTATAAATATCATGTCTAGGATAGTGGCTTTCAAAGCTATATTTTCAGTGTTGACTTCTACCTGTAACTCCTGTCAGTTTCACTTCACTTCCCACTGGACATCTTCATGTCCATTTATAATATCCAACTCTTAAATATGCATAAAATAGAAAGGTTTTCTCCATCTAAGCCCACTGGTCTCTGAATATATTCTATCTCAGTAAGTGATTACCTCATTCTTTCAGGGTCTCCGGTCCCAATTTTTGGAATAATCTATGATTATCCTATTCTTTCATGACTCACACATATCAATATATCATATTGGGTAGGTCTTTTAAATATAGCCACGATCAGTTGATTTTGCACTAATACCACATACATGCAAACTCACACTATTTTTCTTCTTATCTACATCTTTACTCTGATATTACCTTTTGTCCATATTGTACCCTGTGATTTAAATGTAAAACCTATGTCAGAGAGCACCTGCCTTCTTGGAATATGCTACTGATTTTCCGTGTAATCCTAAGTAGCTCCCAGTATTCTTCCCTTTGCTCATTATTTAGCTGACCATGTTTCTAAATCTCTTACACTCAGTCACTCTCATTTTCCTTGTTTTTATATGTATGTATGTGTTAATGATGTTTATTTTTGTGTGTCCATGTTTGCATGAGTACGGGTACACATGTGTACATGTGTACATGTATATATGGAGGCACAAAGTTATTGTCAGGCATCTTCCTCTATTGCAATTGGGTTTTCACTTCAGTTTTTGAGGTAAGGCTTCTCAATCAATCCCACAGCTCAGTAATAAGGCTCGTATTACTAGTGAGATTGCTGAAGGGATACCCTGATATTGCCTGAGTTTGCAGTTACAGCTGGGTTGCTATGTTCTCCTTGCATGTAGGTGGATTTTTGGTTATCTTTACTCTGGTTTGTGGGCCAAGTGCTTTAACCTCTGTACCATATTCCCATCCCTAAGACCTTTTTTTCATACACTTCAGTGATTTTACCTAATTTACTGTTGCATGGACAAAGCACCCTCCATTATCCAGCTCTTCATCTCTTTCATCCATCACTCCTCCCTTTGGCTGTCCACTCAAGCCCTGGGTACAAAGACACTTACCTGGAACAGATCAAACAAAATGGAGTTCTCATTTACACAATGGTCACCTTGTTTAACTTTTAACTCACATGTACTCTGACGTATGATCCTTTTAATGTATTTATTTGTCTAGTGACTGTCTTTGCTAACTATGATGTAAAATTGGTGAAAGCAATCACTTATCATGTTTGAGGATTGACATGTTAAAACTCGAACAGAAAAAATATATGTGTCAAAAGATATAATAAATGACAGTCTTCTGGAAGGATTTGTTTTCTGTGAGTCCTAAACCAGGCTTTGAAAGAAGAGAGGAGCTTCAGTTGAGTGAAGAGAGAAGAAAGGCATTCTTGAGAGGTGCTATGAGGACAACAGGGACACAAACTGGAAGTAAGACAAATACTAACAGTAATCTTAGCTAGCGCTTCCTGAGGACTCAATAATCACGTTGTGATTTACTATAGCAATGCAGCTTACTAGGTAGGTTGTATATGATATTTGCCCTCAGTACTGGTTTGCCCTACTGCTTGTTTAAAGTAAAAACACTTCTGCTCCTCCCCCAGATGCAGTAATATTAGAGGAAAATTGTCTTTCAGGCACAGATCAGAGTATTTAGTAAGAATGGCTGATAGGACACCTATATAAAATTCTGTGTAGCAATTATGAGTTATGCATGAGCCAGTCAATGTTATATTAGCTACACAAGGGGAAAGGCTGTGCTAAACCATTCTTCTTTTACATAAAAGCAAAACCAGGCATGGGAAACTCACTCTACTCCTGTTTCTCACACACATATATACTTTTTCCCTGAAAGGATAATTTTGTCTGCTCAAGAATTTAGACAAATAACTGGTTGAGTTCCCAGAGCACTGAACCATAAACCATGGCTCATTACTTTCATCTGTAATTGGGAAAAAAGAAATGAGAAAAAAAAATTTAAGGGCACAAGCTTTGGAGCCTTATACTTGGTTCAGCCATTTATACAAAACTAGACTCATGGCCCTTCTTTCATGGAGTTTCAGCTTTCCATACCTCCAAACTGCCCTTGACAATTGTATTTTGTCAGAAGGGACATACAAGATTTTTGGTGTCTTCCTAAGAAATTGGATGCTTTCCATGGCTTTGTCTGTCTTAGGAAAGGGCTGGTCCCATGATATATATGCTGAAAGCTACAGCCTGTGTTTTGCACCTTCCCCTCCTCCCCCTCCCACAATCATTCTAGTGCTTCCTCCCCACACAGCCCCTGAGCTCTGGCTTCACTTTTATGTCTCAGGCACCCTCCTAGTGTGACCCTTACCTTTCTCCTGATTTCTGTATTGGTCTAAGGAGGAGAATTCCTTCCACTTTTCTTCTTTCAGTCTCCTATCACACTGAAGTAAAAGCAAGGCTCTGACTATGGAAATCCAATCTGGCACTTCTACACTCCTGACATCAAACCTTTTGTAGTTTTCTCTTTGATAGTAGACACATCATCCACACATCTTTGTCTATTGCCCTATTTTCTCATACAATATTCTCCCCCAACCATTCTCCTTCAGCTTCCCAGTTCTAACTTTCTTCAGCTTCCACAGCCTCAGAGTTCTGTGTGATCAGTATGGCTTGCCCTCCACCCACTCCAGTTCTTTCATTTGATGACATTCATGACTCAACCTCACAGTCTATGACAGATAACTTTTCTAAAGACATACTTTTTGAGTTTCTAGTTGTCATCCCTTCAGAGCGCTAATATAAATTTGTAATTATACAGATGATCATTTGATTAATTTCCTCAGTGGCCTCCATGCTCCTAGGCAGAACAATGTCTGCCTCTGCAGATGACTCTGCCACTAGTTCTTAAAATTATGTCTTTTACAGAGAATCTCTTTGAATGACACTTGGAGAATTACTAATTAAATGAGATTTCACAGTATCTGCCACTGTAAGTTGTCAAAAGTATTTGCTATTATTATTATCTTTCAGTCTCATCATATATCAAATTATCTTGGTTTATTTCCTAAAAATTGATTTTGACTTTTCTTTTGTCCTAATTAACTTCACCATATTGTAAGATAAGATTGTCAGTGTCATCCAGAGAAATGATGTCTATGTGCATGAGAAATTAGAAACATAAAGGTTGATTAGTTATATTTCTGATCTAGAAGAATCTTGAAGAATGTCTATGACCACACACACCCCCCCCCCACACACACAAAAGTACATAGATTGTGAGAGGATTGTTAGCCAGAATTTTAATTAAAGCTTGGGTGACTTATTCATCCTTTATTTTTTTGAATGTGACTTTTACTTGCAGCTTACCTGACATGCTAGAGAAAAAGCTTGGTTCTACATGTTGTTTAGCAAATCCATACTGATAACAATAAGGTTAAAGAGCTAGGTAGGAGTAGGTACAGCACACCCCTTCATGGACTTAGTGCCTTTCCATATAAATAATGAGTTCCAACAATAAAAATGGGGTTTGTATTAAAGTTGGCAAGTGCTGGGTATATCAGTACTCTGTGGATAGAACAGACTTACCTACCTCATATGATGTTCTTTCCCACTTATAAGTAAGAACATTTCTCTAAGAGCATTTCCCAATCCAATACTCTAGACTGCCTACCTATTGATTTGAGTTTGAGTAGGGAATTGAAGTATAATTTACTGCTATAATTAATATCTCGGTAATCTTAAATAGTGGAGTTTTTTTTCTAATCCTCTGTTTTGTCTTAACTTCAGGTGGCTATAAACATATTTCCAAATGTGAAGAACTTCCAGAACTCAGGAAAAGGTATATGCAGGTTAACATGTAGTTATGTAAGTAAAGAAAACAATTTATATGACCATGATTTAGTTGTCTTTCTGTGTTGCATTTTTGAAAGACCAGGATGTAAGCATCAGTATTCTTTAAATATGTTCATGATTGTTTATAGTGGTTCCATAGCCTTCAGATCAATTAAATATATATTTTTGGTTTTAATATGATAAATTGAAAATTGTTTGAATTTTGAAAGACATAGGTGTGACTTCATATGAGTTCTATTGGGAGGTTATATCATAATATTCTTAGGAAACCAGCCATATTTTAGAATTATTCCTGATGTTGGGTGGTCAAGTCCAATTGCAAGGAACTTCAATTGACTGTAGTTATATATTGTTATTGTTTTTTTTTTTTTTTATCTAGACCAGTAATTCTTATTCTGAGAAATTTGGACTCCTAAACCTCACTAGTGTATATTTAGCAATGTATGGAATCATTTTTGTTTGCCAAAGTAGTAAAAATCTTAGTAGATATGGTATACAGTTACTTGAAAATATTCTTCAGTATATAGTAAAGACCCTACAACAAAGAATCTTATACAAGTATCAATAGTATATTTTTCAGGAATCATGATTTAGAGGGAGATCCCTAAGAACTCTCTAGGGCCATGAATCTAATTTTCTTTGTGCAATGTATTGAACATATTGGTTGGGTGCTTACTGTCTTGTACTTGACAGGAGGAAATAATGAACAGTTTTGGACACTTTGAAAATAGTGATGTCACTCAAGAAAATGGAGAGATTCTTACTTTAACCTCAATTGTTATTTCTTTTGCTTCTTATTGTGACAAATAGCAAGGTAACAGCTTAAGACAGTGTTGATATCTCTATTAATAATTTTAAGGAGTAAATATGTACTTTACCTTGCATACAAATACCAAACTATATTGTAGAACTAAACAGTGAAGACTTGATCATTGAAAGATGCACAGCACAGTCATAAGATATTGTGTTAGATCATGTTGGACTTTCATCCATTTCAAACTGTGTGAACAAGTTAATTTAAAGGTGTATCTTCCTCACATATTGCCCAGTGTACTTTACCAGAATTAAAAATCATAATAATGTAACCGAAACATTGCTTTTCTCAGACTATGTAGTAAAGGGTTGAATTTTTGACAAAACCATTTTCCAATCATTTATTATAAAAAGACACAAAGCTAGCTAAAAACCCTTAGTATATAATGTTCAAGATACTGCCATAGTTTTCTAGGAATGAGGAGATACAACATGACACTCATATTCCCATGGCTCTGCCATTTTGGGACTAAGTCTTGCCTTGGTGTTCTCTATGTCAGGGCTATATATGGCCAGTCAGAGATTTTTCTGAAAACTTTTTTTTTAATTATAGAATTAGAATATCTAGAAACTGCTTGGTTTTAACACACACACACAGAGAGAGAGAGAGAGAGAGAGAGAGAGAGAGAGAGAGAGAAAGAGACAGAGAGACAGAGAGAGAGAGACAGAGAGAGAGAGAGAGAGACTCCAAGGAGAGATGTATACCTTTCAAAAAATATCACTATTCTAGGCTTTAAAAATACAGCTTTCTTCAATTAGTTTTTATTTCTCCATGAATAAGTTTTATGTTTTTATTAGATTTATGGTTGATGCTCAGAGATGCCAATAACATGTATCAAGACTATTCAGCTACAAGGCTCAGCATTTACCTTGAATCCAGGTTTCTCATATCCTAAATATTCAGTCTGCAGCTACCAGAGTTGGCTTGATGGTGGGGATATGGGACCTGAAGAGGCCATCTCCTGTAGCCAGGCAGGATCCCCGTGGAAGAATAACGACACTGACCTGCCCACAAAACTTTTGACCCAAAATTTGTCCTGTCTAAAAGAAGTACAGTGACAAAGATGGGGCACCGTCTGAAGGAGAAGCCAACCAATAACTGTCCCAACTCAAACCCATCTCATGGGCAAGCAACAGTCTCTGACACTTTTAATGTTACTCTGTTAGTGTTGCAGATAGGAGCCTAGCAAAGCTGTCCTCTGTGAGGCACACCTAGCAACTGACTGAAACAGATATAGATACCCACAGCCAAACATTGGATAGAGGTCAGGGTGTCATATGGAAGAGTTGGGGATAGGATTAAAGTCCCTGAAGTAGATAGGAACTCCACAGCAAGACCAACAGAGTCAGCTAACCTGGACCCCCGAGAGCTCTCAGAGACTGAGCCATCAGTCAAAGGCACATACATAGGCTGGACCAACTCCCCCCCAACCCCCATGAACATATATGTAGCAGATGCTCAGTCTTTATGTGGGTCCCCCAACAACAGGAGTAGGGACAGTCCGCAAATCTGTTGTCTGACTGTGGGATTGGTTCCCTAAGAAGGCTGCCTTGTCTGGTCTCAACGGGAGAGAATGGGCTTAATCTTGTAGAGACTTGATGTGCTAAGGTAGGGGGATTTTCATGGGGTCCCACCCTATTGGAGAAAAAGGGGAGTTGGTGGTAGAAAGACTCTGTGAGGAGATGACAAGTGAGTAGCTTTTAGGATATAAGTAAATAAATAAATAATATTGTAAAAATTAAATTGTTTTTGTCATCTTTTATCTAAATATTTGTTTAGGTAGATTCTGCCTAGCTATATATATATATATTCCCTTAGCCTGACACTTTCTCTTCTCTATTTAAAATAATAGACATAAAATATGGAGGAAATATGGTAAATGGTAAAAATAGAAGAAAAGTCATTTTTAAAAAATCACTGAAACAGTAAGAAGAAAATTCTTCTCTTGGGGTAATGTACTTAAAGTCCTTTTTAAAAAAATGCTCTAGGCAACCACTGCAATAAATCTGAGTTCTCTTCAAGAAAAACATTTGCAAAGGATTGGGTTGTGGGCCAAAGTATTTCCTGAATGCTTTCTTGAGCAGGCTTCCACTATCCATTTACAACACATACATTCATATACTCCTACACACTCTTCAACGTAGGTTAGAAATCCTTACTGTACATTTGTGACTTGTGAACTACATACAAATTCTAGACTCACAAAGAGCATGAGAATTTTAAAAAGTTGATTCCTAGGTTATTTCGAGGAGTAACTAAGAGGAGAATGCATAGTGGAACCTGCATTTGTCAGTGCTCAGTGCATTTGTCAGTGCTTGGATTTCCCTATCACATCTTCAAAACACTCCAGAGCTTTAATAGCACGTTTAACGTTACATGTCAAGATATCTTTGTTGATACTCCATTTCTTCCATCATCCAGGTGAATTTTCAAGGCACTTCTTAACACAGCTCACAGTCTTCCAATAGTTTGTGCCAAATTGCGTTTTCACCTCCCCTTCTACCTCCTGAGCATCATTCTCAAGTTGACTCTACAACAGAACTGGTTTATTAAGCAGGATTCATCATTTTCTGGACCAAGGACATGGAACTTAACTATTGTTTACCTTCTAGGGTTGTCACAGACTACTCTAAAATAATTGAAATCTATACTTTCTATGTTTACATGTTTGCATTTTTTAAACGAATGTAAGAATCAATCCGTGAGGGACATACAACCAACAAAAATTTTTTTGGTCCTTCATTATATTAGACCCCTCAGCATCTTAAATGAACTGATTACTTTTCTGTGATTACAAGCAGAGCTGATCATACTATACATCTGTGTAAAATTTCTCTATAAATAAAGAAAAGGGTATTTGTTCAAAAGCATAGCCTTTGTTTTTTTCAATGGCATATATCAAAAGGCAAAGGGCTCATCTAAGGAAACACGTCTACACTATACGTGACATTTATCTTAGCAGGAAAGGGGTAGCTGTTACATACTCCATTCCATGCTCCCCCTTTAACTGAACAATGCACCCAAATGTACCCTTAACTTGGGTAATGAAGCTCCAAACATCTGAAAAACACAGTCTTTCTTCTCCTGCCATTTTGGTGACTACTGTTTATTTCAATGTGATATTCTTGCCAGAAACAAGTACTGAGCTATATATGTTTTGATGTTAACACTGAAAACAAACCTGAGCTATTACACACCTTTAGCCTCTTATACAATGAATGCTATTATTTTCTGCAAACCAGGAAACTTATCTTCTATGATAAACCTGTGATTAACCTTGAAGGAGTTGAGGTTGTCCTAATTATTGAACTTGGGGGAGGGCAAGGAGTTAAACGACCATCCAGCAGCATGGATTACTCAGAAATAAAGAGTTCTGTGGCTATTTCTTATTTTCCCCAAGTCATCCATCTCATTCTGAGGTGTTGTTGGTTTTTTTTTTTTTTTTTTTTTTTTTTTTTATTTTTAGTTCAGTTTGCACTGCAAATTATTTCCAAAGAGCTAAATATAGTGCTCTTTAGACTTACCAAGATGTGACTTCTTGAAAGTTGATTTGGAAATGTCTGTCACAGGAGCTGTCAGAGTGACCAGAGCAGATGTGTGACTTTATTTCCTACAGAAGTGCCTGGTGGGAAAACCAAGTGATGTTTTATTTCAAAGGATTTCATCAGGGCAGTGTAAGCTGTGATGTCTCAGAATATTACATTCCTTTTTTTCCCCCTTGTCTCTCAGGTGCTCTCATTATTGCAAGAACAAACTAATGAAATCACAATCAATTCAGCTACACAGAGAACACAAAAGAAGGAAAGTATGTGTTCAGGAGTTCTGGAATAAGAGTAAAGTTCTTATTTTCAAAAGTCCGGTGAGAGGAACAGATGAGAGGAAGGGAGAAAGCTCTGCCCTCCCTCTCTCCTTCTTGTGGCTGTGATAAAAAGCTTTGGGGCCCCTGTCTTTGTGACCTTAGTTCTTTGGAGAGGGCTAGGGGCGTGCAGGCCTGGATCAAGCTTGCCTTTAGTCAGTGATCTGTGAATAGCTCTTGGTCCCTGAATGACGTGAGCACAGGCTCCAAAGGGAACCGGTGACTCAGAGCGCAGGAGGCACTGAGATTGCCTGAGCAGCCATTAGCACGTCATTGGTAATCCCAGCGACACCTTTCACATCCGCGGTATTTGTCTCCATGCTCTCGGTGGAAGGCTGTGAGAATGTTTTATTTAAAGGCTCTGGGCTGCCTTCTGCCTGACGGATTGCTTGTCTGCAGGGCTTACTAACACTTGCACATCTTTCAAGAGGAGAGAGGAGGGGGGAAGTGGAATTCCTAGCATAGTTATAGGCCATTTCTGTGAACACAGACAGGATGCTTCTGGCACATTGGAACTTCATGGTGAATTAAAGCTGTATTCCTGGCCCTTTGATCGCATGACAAACAGAAGAAAGGACTCAGTCATTATTGTACAGAGCAAAATCTGCTTAATTTCATAAACATCTGTTAAACATCTAGCAAGGCGTTGTAATAAAATAGTGGTTAAGAGCACATTTTGTGGTGTCTGATGGGGCGTGATGTAAACACCAGTTCAGCTGACTGCTGCTTGTATAACTTTTTGAGCATTATTTACTGTTGCTGAGCTGTGGTTACTTTATCAACCAAAAGGAAATCATAATCTTCTCAAAGGTTTGTGGCAGAGATTAAACGATCAAGACAATACATTAGCACCTGACAAATAGTAAGCACAAAATACTAAGTTCATTTCTACTTACTGGGGACCAAGTTAGATGTTGGGCTACCAGACCACATAAGATACCATTCTCTGGTGGAGAACCTAGGGTAATGTGTAGATACAGGTTTAAGAAAAAACAGGCAGAGAAACTCGATTGTTCAATACCAGTTTTCTCTCTGTGTGTATGTGTGTGTGTGTGGGGGGGGGAGGGGTGTTGTATACTCTATGCCTTTGCATCCAGTTCTTACTGCCAGCTGACTAGGACTTCACTGGAATTCAACACCAGATGCAAATGTAGAAAGAAAAACTGTCAATATAGTGTATTCAATCAGTGCAACCTTTAGAAAAGGTAAGCCTGGACTACCCTTTCCATACTGTGATGGACACCAGTGGTCAACTAGAAAGGGCAACAGAAAAGCACAGAAATGTGTGGTGCTTTTGCAGAGTGTATGAGATTGTTAGTTAATATATTTCTAAGGCTAGGGAATGTGCAACAGGAGTTAAATATAGTTATTGAACATTTGCCACGTTTATGAACTTCAGAAATGTTAAGAGAACATTTTTATATTTTTCTTCTCACACGGGAGGCTTTGGAAATGTGTACAATTAGCATGAATTATCAACCCCAGTGGGTGGGGAGTTCCATGTGTGCCTCCCACGATTTCTTCCGAGTGTAACTCCTGCAAGCATCAAGCAAACACAGCTCTGGCTGCTTTCCTTTTGACAACCAAAGTTTCACTCCAAGCGATGCTGGAGGTCTTAGTCATAGTCATTCCAGAGTCAGAGTGCTTCGTTTCTCACCCAACCAATCTTCAGATTTGTGTTTGGGGAGCTGACACTTTTCAGGGTGGCTCTTCTGGGTCATCTGAATATCTTCTATTTATGTAAATCCCACGACTCAGCGCACACGGATTTTCCTTCCCCCATTTTTAACCAACTCAATTTTAAAATGGAGTTTATGATTCATTGTTCTTGTTTCTGCAGTCTTCATCCCACACCGTGTTCTTTCTTCTAAACCATATCGTCCAGTTACCTCTGTGTGGCTGCATGGTTTTAGAGACCAGAGATTTGTGTGTTCTCTTCATATTGCATGGTATTTAGCCATCATCACTGTAGGAAGCACATGCCCATCAACTCACAGTCTTAGTAGACCTTGCTTTGGAGTTGAACATTCTTGGGTTTAAATGCTGCCTCTATTGCTCAGCAGTGTTCAAACTTGGAGCAAATGCCAGCAGCAACAGCACATGTATTCTAACAATAAACAAATTCTTAGTTCCCAATATATGGCAAAACATTCTGTGTATTTGATATATACTTTATATTCAACCATGAGTTGAAATTAGTGCAATATTTATTGTTCAAAACCTTAACTTCTTCATTTAAAAATTGAAGAGAGCAAACATTTCAGTAATAGCCTTTTCTTCTGTAAGTACACACACAACACACACATTTGGACAGCTCAAGCATCTCAAAGCATCTTAAACAACTGATTGTGATTTTTTTCCCCTATTTTAGTCATTCATTTCACTACCCACCCACTCACTGAAGCCACACCTATAAAGATCCCAGTGCAAAGTTTTCCCTTAGCACCCATGTCATTCTGATTTAAGTACTTTGCCAGGACAATCATGTGAGCCTGATTGTTACTATACCCTAATGATTTCAATTTTTTTGTCTTGATAAAACATTACTTATGTGATCCTGAAGGGTATTTAAAATTCTTCAGATGTGTAAATGGATATACATGATGACTAAATATCTGATGTAGACTCCCAACTTGGCTATAACACTATTCAAGGCTCTGTTTCTAACCTAGCACTCTACTCTATATTCTGTACTCTCTCAATGGATTCTTAATTCATTTCTTTTTTTCAATTCTTATTTCTGTCTTTTGGAATCATTGCCACAATCACTTAGTTGGTTTATTTCCTCCCAACTACTCTCCTCTTTTAAATCTCCTAAATGGCCACCTACAACAATGGGCCACATATTTCTTCATTCATCCTTAGTTTATATTCTTCTGATAATCATGATTTGTCACAGATTAATGGCCAAGTTTCAAAGCCATCTGACATGTGGTCTCTTGTTTTCTACTTTTGTCATTTGTAATTTGTAAGTGAATCGGGCAGTTTGGACTTACCAGCATTTGCACGATTTGCACTTTAGAAAGTTGAATAAAGGGGGATAACAGGAATGGAAAGAAGGTACAAATAAAGGAAAGCTAAGATATGATCAAAGTAATGGTTAGCAGAGAAATGGTTCAGAGGGTAAAGGTGCTTTCTGCCAAGCCCAATGACCCAAATTTAAGCACCAGGACCCATGTAGTAGGAGAGCCAACTTTAAAAGGTTGCCTTCTGATCTACACACACACACACACACACACACTCTACTAAAATAATAACAGCAATGATAATGATGTTGGTTGTGTAGGATACTAATAATGATAAGGTTATGTAGGATACTAGGGACTCATTCTGTACTTAAGATACAAATTATTCACTACTTCAATCATTCCATGGTATTGGACTTACCATCTACATACAAGGCACAAAGTGGCTTACAACCTGTGGTACAAAGACATGAAGAAACTTGCCCAGATTCACTCTGCTTTGATTTAAATCCAAGTAGTCTTGGCACCAGCATATATGCTCTATGCCAGCATGCATGCAAAAGCAAGTAGGATTGGCTGATACAGTGAGAATGTATTTAGAGTAACTTCATTTCTCAGCCCATTTGGTTGCTGTAAAAGGACATAGTATGGTCTACATCCTTTCAGGTACAGAAATCTGATCATAAGGCTATCCCTGCCTGCACTCACAATGAACTGATATATGAAATCAGAATGTTAATTTTAAAGTTACTAAGCAATCCATAAATCTCCATTGGTGTGTGCTCATTTTTAATGTATGTATGTATATGTATGTACACATACACACACACTGAAGAATATTATATATATATGTATATATCATTTTTAGTGTAATATCAGTAGTAATGATCACATTATATATACTCATGTGCATTATGTGTCAACATCTGATAATATACTGCACCCTATATGTACTATTGGGCCATACCTTTTAGATGAATACAGTACTTGTATTAGCCTGTGAGCATCCTTATGGCTCTATCTATGGACACAGGCTTGTATTAGAATTATTCTATTAACACTTTGCCTTATGTATGCCATAAGAACATTCTAAGATTATTTCTTTACATATACCAATACAGCTAATCTGCAGATATGAAACCACTGTTTCTCTTAACATTCATTCTGAATATCTTGACTACATTTCATAATGCATTGGTTTTATTGTTTAATACCTGAGTACAATCTTATCACTTTAGCTGGACTTTGTTTTTGGTTTAGCACATTATAACCTTAATTTTAGTTGATTGAATTAATGAATCTGTGTGCAATGGGTATATAAAAAAATGCCGAATGAATGTCAGCTGAAAACCATCCACTCAAATCTTTTCTCTCAAAGTAAATAGCCAGTATTGGCTATGAGACTATATGTTTTCAACCCCGTCAGAAATCCAGAATGACTGAGGTAACTGAAATTATGGGAAGCACAAAGCATAGCTTCTAAAACTTAGCCAATTTATAGAGACTGCTGAACACCTGGACAGTCCCTATACTACAAACCATTGGAGCATCTGATCTTCAGCCTTCTGGCCCAGAATTATCTGACAAACCTTAGTGATGCAGAATTATTAAGGGCTGATTACTCTGTCTAGGCAGATATAACCAGTCGGCTATTCAAGTGTGTCCTTTTATAGACAATAATTTGTCTGTAGATGGAAAGAGGCAATTCTTGCCTAGTGTCTGTCTCACCACAACTGGAGTAACTCCAAAGATGCTCAATTTCTTCTTAGAATCCAAGATAGGAAGCTGTCAGGAGCAGACAGGTCTCTAATCAAAATGAACATTAATACAGAAATGTTTGTAATGTCAATTCTGTGGACTTCTGATGTTTTGAAAACCAACTATCTATGTAAGGTAATCTGGACTGTGTGATGAGAGAGAGAAAGAGAGAAAAAGAGAGAGAAAGAGAGAAAAAGAGAGGGGGGCATGGAGGCAGATGTTCGCAGGTCTCCACCAGTCAAAGATAGTTGATATATCTAGGTTGGGTATTGGGTTACACTTCTGATTGAGCATTACCAAACTTACAAAGCCTTTGATTAACATTTTAAAAAAATTGTATAAAAGCAAAAAGGGAAAGGGGGCATGGGATAGGGGTTTTCTAGGGAGGGGAAATGGGGAAAGGGGATGGCATCTGAAATGTAAATAAAATATCCAATAAAAAATGAAAAAAAAAAAAAGAAATGGCGAATTAAAGTGACATATTTTAAACCAATTGACTGAGCAAAATCTCTCTTAGGAAAGTACTGGATTATTTTCTTCTATATTCTTTTATGCCTACTATTATATCAAATGCATATTGAATCATTAAACTAATGCTGAAATAAACAAAGATGTCATAGAAGTCCATACCTAATAAAGTTTTGTAGATATTCTTATGCTACTTGTTTAGAAATATGGTAATTAGTACAGAATCCTAGTCTTTCTCTTCCTTCACCAAAGAATGACTGCTATGTCTATGGATGATGGCGTTTTGTATTGGACACATCTTTTATTGTTTCCAAAGTAAATATGATGTGTTTGAGGCATCTACAAATCGCTTGCTAAATGCACATTTCTGGATTCTCTGACTTTTTTTTTTGATGTTTCTGTTAGTGGAAGTCTTTAAAAATCATTTTCTATAAAGAAAATAAATGAGTCCATATTTATATAGTAATTAGCAGTTTGTATAACACCTTCATGTTCATTTTCTCCTGTAACCTTTATAGTATGATCATGAGATATTATATTATACCTGTTTTTTAAAGATTAATAGTCCAAAATTTTACTAGTGATTATTTAAACTAATATTGTTTAGGTAAGCAAATATATATATATATGGAAATTTCTCAAATAGATCTATCATATGAACCAACTATACTGAACTAGGCAGATCAAATCAAGGTCAGCATTCCACAGAGATTTTTATATATCTGTATTTATTGCAGTGTTGTTAACAATCCTCAAGATATGAGAACAACAAAAGTGTTCACTAATATAAGAATGCATAAAGAAAGTGTGACACACATAATAGCTTGTGTATACATGTGTGAATATGCATGAGCACACATACACACACTCTCACACACATACCACACAAACACAGTGGAACTTTATCATGAACAAAAATGGATGGGAATGGATATCATTCTATGTGAAGTAAACTAGACTGTGCCCATGTGTTTGAGGCTTTTCCCCATGTTCTCTTCTATTATATTCAATGTATCTGGTTTTATGTGGAGGTCCTTGACCTACTAGGACTTGATATTTTTACAGGAAGATAAGAATGGATCAATTTTCATTCTTCTACATGCTGACCACCAGTTGAACCAGCACCATTTGTTGAAAATGCTGTATTTTTTCCCACTGAATGGCTTAGCTTCTTTGTCAAAGGTCAAGTGGCCATAGGTATGGGGGTTCATTTCTGGGTCTTAAATTCTCTTCCACTGATCTACCTGCCTGTCCCTGTACCAATACCATACAGTTTTTATCACTATTACTCTCCAGTACAGCTTGAGGTCAGGGATGGTGATTCTCCCAGAAGTTCTTTTATTGTTGAGAATAGTTTTTGCTATCCTTGGTGTTTTGTTATTTTGAATGAATTTGAGAATTTCTCTTTCTATCTCTATTAAGAATTGAATTGAAATTTTGATGGTGATTGCATTGAATTTGTAGATTGCTTTTGCCAAGATGGTCATTTTTACTATAGTAATCCTGCCAATCCATAAGCATGGCAGATCTTTCCATCTTCTAAGGTCTTCTTCGATTTCTTACTTCAGAGACTTGAAGTTCATGTTGTATAGATCTTTCACTTATTTGGTTATAATCACACCAACTATCCCTTATTTCTAGATTACAAAAATCTTCCCATTGTTTTTGTTTTAGTTTGAGAATATACCTCTACCTCTGCCCTCCTTAGCTTTATTAAGAGTGATTGATGGAGAAGATAGTTGCAGTTAATCTAGAAATTGAGCAGGTTCTGTGAACAAATTTTGGGGACAGATTTGAGTCTCTCAGCTGGAAGGCAGAGACTATATTCATAGGTCATTTTCTATATGTTGGTGGAATATGAGGTAAAGGTGGTCTTCTAGAAAATACTTTAGGTCTTTGATTCAAAGTAAAACTCTTGTTTTGTTGGCTTGAATTTTGTGTACACACAAAGTCAGTAGAAGAGGAAAACGAGAGGAGAGAAGAAAAAGGAAGAGGAGAGGTACATTCATATAATTTAAGAACAAAAGGATTCATTGTGTGATACCACAAAAGGTGCATAATAAATGAAATGCTGGAAATTCTTACAGATTTTAAATCATCAACCACATCTCTCTGCCCTTGTTCTATTTTGGCAGGCATATGGTCTCTCATGTATCCTTCTCTTGGGAGATTTTTGTTTTAGCCCTCTGGTTCAGATTGATCTTTTTCTATGTATGCCTTTACTGCATTGCTATTTGCCAGTCTTTGTGTGACCTTTCTGCTTGGATTTCTACAGAGTGTCACAACCTTTTAGCATCCAGATTCCAAATACCTGGAAGAAGACACGCTTTCTTTAGGCAGGTGTTTGCCACTGATCTAATCAACCTTAACCAGTAAGTAAAACTGAGAGCAGTAGACAAGCTCTGTAGTTCCCAAGGAAGAGGCTTAAATGTGAAGAAAATTAATATAAGTCCTGGTTCATCTAAAACTCCCATACAACTAAAGCTAAGAGGAAGAAAACCAGTACACAGCTGTAAGGCACTGGGTGGAGGACTAAAGCTTGATCATTAGCAGGATGTCTTACAATTGAACTTCTAAGCTTCTTATCCATAGAGTCTCTAAGAAGGCTCTAAGCAAGGGTAGAATTGCTCCCATGGTCTGTAACACAATGAAACTAATTAAGGAAGGAGTAAATGGATTTAGTTCAGAAGAGCACAGTGCTGCAGGGCAGAGGGTCAATTAGATCGTCAGGCTTTGATGCTGATAGACTCAATGCATTATGTGGGTTAAGACTCCACTCAGATACTAAGATTAGAATACTACCTTTCTGGGTAGGTTGAACAGGTGAAATTGCAATTTGTGTTGAATCTCAGGCAGCCTGTAGAGTTGTATTTGTCATGGAGGAAAGAAAAAAAAAAACAAAAAAACAAAAAAACAGAATTTCATGAACTACTCCCAGTGCCAGGTTCTCTTCTTATATTATTTAATTCTATTAAAGAAATAATTTGTAATTGTCATTTGTACTATATATTTTACAGAGGATTGGTTAGGTAATAAGCAGTTTTCTGTTTCTCAAGGTATAAAGCCCCACCTTCTCTGCTCTTCCTGTCTTTCCTTTCCCTTTTGCCTCCTCACACCTACTTTTTAAACATTACTTTTTTTTTACTTTAAAGAGTCAGGATCTGATTTTGCATTTCATTGTCCCTTTGAATTCTGTATTTATGGAGTTCGCACAGTAAGTTGGACCTGTGAAGACTTATTCCCTTAATTGGTCTAACCCATTGATCAAATGGTTAATGATGCATCTTCAGTCCCCCTCTTCCACCCAAAAAGAAGATTGCTCATCTTCTCATAGTTTTCCTTCCTGAGATACTTGTCAACTGTTTAGGTTCAGGCACCATTATTCTAAATGTTGCTTATTGTGAAAAGCATCTGGGTTATTACTTACCACTGTTGTTCTGCCCCTCCTGACTTTTGGAGCTGCTAAAAGTTAGCATTTTCTGTACTGGAAATGCCCAAAGCACTCCTCAAAATTAGCAAAAGGCCTTCAGTACTCACCCTTTCACTTAAGTGTCATTTGGCTCTAAACATGATTACAGGGCAAACAGTTGTGATGAAAAATCTGTCCAGCTCTTCTGTAACTCAATCAGTGCAATACTAACAGGGGAATGTAAGGGCTTCAGGGAAGAGCCATGACAGCAATTAAGGCGCTGGCCTTTAAAGGAGATATTGGAAATACTTAAGCCTTTACTTTTAGGCCTGTGGCACAGCAAATGTTATGACCACACAAACATGCTAGAGAGTAATTTCCTGTGTGTCACTAGAAATTTTGTGACATGGGAAGAGGAGGCCATTTTGTCTCCCCAAATAAGTTTGCTGTATCTTTTTTCTTTTGCTCCGTTTTTATTCCATTATAAAACTTAAAGTATTATTTCTTTTAAGAATAAAAGGAAGACAACAACCCCAAAAGAGTTCTCTCCTTATCCCGTAGCTCAGTCAGGGTCCCATGCCCTCTGTGATATAATGAATTATAATGGTCTCAACCTTGATTAAATATAGATGTTCAACAGTATTGGATACTCATATCTGCTTCATCTTTTACTGTACTGTCATGATTTTTTTCCTCTCCAACTTCTATGGCCATTATTTTTTAGGGTGCTTTGAAAAACTCTCACACATGGTCTTGATGTAGCCAACACATCACTATTCACCTATGTAAGCCATTCTTCTTAGTGTGTCTTCATGACAGCCTAGAAGCAATTGTCCCAGCTTTACAAATGAGATATTGGGGCTATAGTGAAGTCATGTCATTTCCAGGAGTGAGAATTTGATCCTAGGATCCGAGGCTTCCCTCTGATCCCGACTGCTCTGAACAGCTCATGCTAGTGGGAAGCTCTCATTTTTTATCCCTGCTCTGTATCTTCTCCTGCTGTGAGTTTTTCTAAGGCATCTGTGGCGATGGTTATTGCTTTTTACCACACAAAAGTGAATAACTGATATAATTATTTTAACATTCCTGACATCTCCTAGCCCCATTAGACACTTATACTCAGTTGTTTCTAGGCATTTTCCCCTGACTATTTAACAGAGAATGCTAATGAAATATGTCCATTTTCTTAAGAGTCCTTGAGCATCTCTTTTATGCCACTTGTAGTAAATGAAATTAAATAATTAACTCTGCAATGATTAGCTCCCACCAATCTTCTCTATTAGATTACAAAACATACTAAGTGCAGGAACCTAACTATGTTCATTAAGGAGTTGAGAACCCCACACAGTATCTGGCACACTCTAGGTACTCATAAATATTTTTGAAGAAAATTAATAGTGACTGAATAATAATTTCTAAAGGATAAAAGCAATTTAAAGTCATACTGTATTTTCCATTTGACTTTAAAGCTAAAATCAATCAAACTCTTGCATACATCTTAAATGAATTGTATTCTTAAGTGATTTAAAATTTGCTATTTTATATTTTGAATCTTATATGAAATCTTTAAATAGTTTCAATATTTCATCAGGTTAATGTTTCATGTGTTAAATAATAACTATATATTGTTTCTTCCTAACATTTAGCTTTTATGGATGTAAG
Organism: Arvicanthis niloticus; assembly: GCF_011762505.2. Classification (NCBI taxonomy): domain Eukaryota; kingdom Metazoa; phylum Chordata; class Mammalia; order Rodentia; family Muridae; genus Arvicanthis; species Arvicanthis niloticus. The sequence goes on along the minus strand of NC_047659.1, from coordinate 80,901,011 downwards.
ACTATAACAAAATACAAATATAAAAAATGTTATATTTTATATAATAAAATATAAATATAAATATATGTATATATATATATTAGTATAAAAATAAACGAGTAATATGTGTATAATATGATGGCAACTGTATATACTTTTGTAGTTGAAAAATACACATGAGTTTATCATTTTAGAGTATATCATCTGTAACATTGAGTTGATTTAGCATGCTATGCAACCAATATCACAATCCATTTCTGATGCCTATTTATCATCCAAGACAAAAATTTGGATCCATTACATAGTCACACCCTTCCCCACTGCCTGAAGAAACTGTTAGGTTTATGTTTCTATGGACTTTCCTAGTGAATATTTCATTTAAATGAATTCTGTCATGAAAGATATCACAGTATCTGCATTCATGTAACTGAAAGACAGAAATCATCCATTGACAGACTAATGGATGGACAAATTTAATATGTCCATACAATGGATTATTATTGTGTAATATAAAGCATGGATTATTGAACATGATACTATATGAATGAACCTAGAAAATATTTACTAAGTTAAAAAGAGGTCAGAATCCCAGCTCCCCTAAAGCATTTAAGCTGTGTGCTTTGAGGCAAAAAAATTGGTAATAGTAACTACACTGGAAAAAAGCAACAGGTATAGCAAAATTACAACATCATACATTTGCGGGGACTCTAATTTTTGCTAGTTGAATCCTACAAGGCTTTGTTGAGCAATTCTGGGAGTTACATGTAAGTCTATGAGCTGAGGTAAAAATGAAAAAAAAAATACTTCCAATTTAAGGAGAGTCATGTCCTAATAGATAGGGTAACATAGAAGTAGAACAGTAATTGTGCAGTAGTAATGTTCTAAATTGGGAGAATCCAAATGAAGGAAGAAGAATTTCATTCAGAAGGGTCTAGAAGAAATGCAAATGAGAAATTAGGCATACATTTGTTGGAGTTGGGGAAAAGTGTAGAAAAGGAGAATGTATTCAATTCCCCTGTTTCTTTATGATGACTCAAATTGTCTCTTCTGTCTTGCTTTGTCACCTCATCATTGCATTTTTGACATCATCTGTGCATAATTTCAATTTTAGTATAATCAAAAGCTGCCTGGAGTTTTAGTAATTTGTCAGTATTGATGATTTTAATGTTAATTGACAATATTTGTAGTGAATGGTTTTTTACGGTTTCTTTTATTAGTTTAGAAGATGCAGGAAAGGTATTAAAAATTGGGCCACCCTCAATCTCCCACTGCAGGGCTACGCCTCTAGTGCATAGTTACATTCTTCACTGATGATGCACAGTGATCTTCAGAATGGCTTTCAAATTTGCTGCCATGCTTTGATTACTCATGACAGCTGACACAACTGTGTTCTCTATGTGTGGGAGAGGAAAGACTAAATCGGGGCTGGGAGTCAGCATTTGTGGGTTTGAGGATGAATTCTTTAGCACATTGGATAACTTCACTTAACCTCAATTTCTTCTGCAAGACAATACTATAAATGCCAACTTTAAGAGTTCTTGGAAGGATAAATGTGTGGCAAGGTACAGCTCCAGGCACTCAGAAGGCATGTAGTAGATAAGAGCAATGAAACCAAGACCCAATGGGACTGACCTAAGTCTTTCTGACTCTTCCTTCCATGCATCTTTTCTGTCCCAAAGATAAATGACAGTGGTTCCTTTGGTTGATTTGTTACTAGCACTCTTTCTTTCATTGAAAGGAGAAAACTAGGATCTATTTCTTTCTTTTTCAGCCTATATCATTAAATTCTGCTGGTGTTCGAGTCCTAACTCTGAACTGACCTCATACTACCAGAACACAAGGAGATGCTCATTATTGCATGCTTACATTATTGTGGTAGCTTGCTGTCTTTTAAAGCTATATTCCAATGAGTTTCAATGTGCACTGTCTTTAAAGCTGCATGATGCTTTGCTAGGAGGGACTGCCCCATGTACGTAGAAATGTCGAGTAATTTTTCAGATCTCCTCTTACTGTCGCCCAAGGACACTTCCCCAACTGTACCACCCCAGCTACTCAAAGATATTGCAAAATCTTCTCCAGTGGATGGAGGTAGACATAAGTTACTGTCCAATGAGAAACTACTCTAGTGTCCTACTTTGAAATCATTTTACCTACCTGAGATGTTAAGTATGAATAATAGTCATGCTCTGATAACTTCTCAATTCAGAAACTATCAATGAATTTCCATTTAGCAGATGTGTTTCTACTTTTGCCTATGTGTCAAGTCCATCAGTAATTGGATCTAGTTACCCTTTTTTTGGAGCATAAATTTTTGAAGTTTAATGTGCTGATGAATCACCAGAATATCTATTTCAGGTGGAAATTTTTATTTAATGGATCTACGTGAGGCTCAAGACTTTGGCTGTCTAACCAGGTCCATACAAAGTGTATGCTACTGGCCTATATAGCATTTTGAATGGTAAACCTTTAATGTACTTCAATTTAGTGCTTCAGTATCTGCTAAGGGTGTGTGATGAGACAGATCTTGCTAAAGTAAGGCTCACGGACTGGCGGGAGAAAATAATAGTGGCATAGCTATAATAACGGTGTGCTTGGTACTTTGGGAACAGGAATAGAGATCTAGGGAGATGCATGTGGGAGAGACATCTATTTTATTTGGGGCTTGTCTGAGAGGTAAACAATTGATGATTAGAGAGAACTTTTATGATTGAGTTGTCCTGGATTTGAACATGGAGAATAGGTAGGCAATCTACCAAGGGGAGACTCAAGGGAAGCACTTTTTCAAAGAGGGCAAGTACATGCAAAAGCAGAAAAATAAAAGCTTCAGATGCATTACAAGAATGGTGTTCAATATGGTTGTACCCTTGGCAAGGCATAAACTTAATGAGGGTTTCAGAAGTTAACCTTTAGTTTTCAAATACCTGCTCTGTGAAACTGAGCTTTTGGGGTTCTTTAGATTGGTCTGAGAGGATCACAGATGGTATTTAAACTATGAAATCAGCATGACCTGAAGGATCATTCTGTTCTCAATGTAGCTGACAGAACCTGGCAGAAGTAGGAATTAAGAAAGATGAGGACAGTGAGTCTGAGATGAATTGGGTGGAGCTTACTCATAGCAGCCTGTACACTGGTGGTGGGTACTTCTTCCTAAAACATGTTATTAGAACTACACAGAATAAACACCATGAGCACTGTGATTATGACCCAAACACTTCTCATGATCTAGATGTTAAACACTGAGACTTGGTGGGATGCATGTATCACTGCCACCTGCAAGTGACTTACTAGAGGTACTGAAATGAAGACTGAGAAGTAATCACAAAAATAACATTTATTATTTGTAGTACAATTGAGCATTTTTTTTTTTACCAATATAGAAGGTATTACCTACCAGAGGCTTACTAGATGTCTGTCACTTCTAAATACCTGTCCACATTGAACCTGCCTTCCAGTAATGTGGTCCTTTAGCCTAAGCAAAAGGTTGTGAGTAATGAAACATGTTTACTTTAGTGTGGGATGTGAATGTGATCCAGATTGAGTGTTTTGGTTATAAATGTGCAGTCATATCTTATGCTACACCTTCTAAAACATTTCATATACAATTCTAATTAAATATTTATAGTAGCTTTATAAGACAGATGGGAAAGTTAGCTATTTCCAACATGGGAAAAACTAAGCTAGGGTCAGATGTCTGAAAATATTTGTTCAAGGTCCCTGAACAAGTTAGTATCAGAGTCAAGATTTGAACTGTGGGTTTCTAATAGACTAGCCACAGTGCCTGCACTTTCTGCTCAGTCACTGTTGTACAGCAAATCCATCGAAAACAAGGCAATGAGTCAGGAATAGAAACCTTCCCTTGCATGCTAATGCCATTTTCGCCCTCACAGTGCTTTCCCAACTGTGATCTCAGTTACTGTTCACAGCCCTAGGTGCTACTCTAGGGTGCTCATTTAGGCTCGGCACTAGGTGCAGATGAGCTGAGGAGTCACAGGCTTGCTGCTCCTGGCTGCACTACAAGCTGTGGTTGCTCTGATCATTCTGTCTACTGTTGCTCTCAGAGACAAGACACTCCTCTTCTTGTTTCACTGCCCCTGTGTCTGTTTGTGATTCAGCTGTTTATCTTATACATTTGTGTATTTAAAGGGCAAAATAATACTTCAGGGAGTTACTAAATAATATTAATGATGATAAAAAAGTAAAAACGGTATGATAAAATTGTTGAATGCTACATATAGTATCATATAGAATATTCTTAAAGTAGAAAGTGTTCCAATTTAGTACAAAACATTATTATATTGTTATAAACATCTGTTATAATATTCCATTACAGTGTCAAAAGGAGGGCGATATAAGGCTTGCTGCTATAGGTTTAGAATAGGAAGGTCCAGTTGCCTTGAATTTAAGGATTACTAAAAATTCCCATGTCTGAGTATATTAGATGTCTCTCTCTAGGTAATGTTATTGACACCCATACAGAAAAGGGACTTCTTCCCAAGTAACATATCACATTAGTTATCCAGAATGCAACTACTTTCATATAATGAGCTTTCCTTCCTTTTCTTTTGTAAAAGCATTTTTGCATGCACATGAGTATATGTCTGAATATATATTTATATATGAGACTATATATATAGATATGAGTGTGTCTAAAGCAGCTTACAGTAGTGTTGCTTGGCTGAGTAGGAGGTGATACAGGACTGTGCTATTAGTGAGCCGGAGGTAGGAGGTGGCTATGGCTGATGGGCAGGAGTGTGAGGTAATTGCAGGGTAATACTGTCTGCAGGTATTTTTAGATGACACCAGAATGAAAGATGTTGGTTAGTGGTGATGGTCTTCCTTCTTCTAGAAAGCTGTTATGAAACATGCAAAATAGAACATAAGGGCTGTGAATTTGGACCAGACCTTTTGCCCATCTCTACCAGAGCAATGCGTGTCAGAGGCCTGACTAGTTGTATTAGGGTAAATTACCACTTTAATATTCTTCTGGCATCCACTGTGCAAGTTTGGGAATATACCCTTAGAATCCTGTGTTTCCCTTGATAATTCACTGTAAATGAACTCATCTTTATATTTTGTTTTTCTTCCAATTTTTAAAATAAATACTGACTTGGATTTCTTCTTATGGTAGTGTTTGTTGTTCAACAAAGTTAGCTATCCATTGTCTTTTCATTTATTTTCAACATCCTTGCTTTCCCTGGGGCTTGAAAAAGATACATACATTACAGTGTTCAAGAATTTGTACACTTTCTTGGATTTTAGTTTAATACTATGTTTTCTTTTTGAGAAATATAGAAACTCTAATCAAATAAGATTAGGAAGATGAAAATGTTCTAGAAGCTATGAAATTTTTATAAAGTTACTGTCAGTTTTTGTAATTCTGACTGTCACATTATTTAAAATCAAAACCTAATTTTCTCCATTTCATATCCAAATATTTTCCAGACCTTAGTCAATGTGTCAAACACCTACCACTCATATGACACACTCTTAAAATAGAAATCTATGTATAATGAAGGATATTTTTTAGGATGTACATCATTGAGGTCAGTTAAGATGACTTATTTATTGGGATAATCCAATCCTAAATATGCCAAACCATATTTATCATTCTGTTCAGAGATTAGCAAGAGCAAGTCTTTTGAATTTCTTTGGAAAGTTGATATGAAATATAGAGTTTGTAAGTCCTTTCCTATTTTCATTTAATATGAGAATACTCGAGTGTGTCCTAAGAAAATGTAAACATTATAATACAATCATGCTCTATAGAGTAAATTACTCTATTTGATGTAGTAGTGCACTCTTGCATTCCCAGAATTTGGAAGGAAGAGAAAGGAGGATGAAGGATTGTTGCAAATCAATCTAGGATGTTTTTAGCACTTAATTCCAGGACATGGGCAACTGTAAGTTGAGACACTCTCAAACAAGACAAAACTATCCACCAATACTCTTCTCTCTTCTTCAAACTTAGACTTTTTGAAATGATGAAGTTTTTCAAGAAGAAAGTAATTTTACCTCTCCGTCTGCCAATTTTAGGAGAATATTTTGATATGTATAGTGTCAGAGTATGACTTCACAATCATTTGCACCAATTCTTGAGGAGATGCTTACTCTTTTGTATTAGTCAACTGGGCTGTCAAGATCAAACTCTGAAAAGTTGTTCTTGGGGTCATTTTTTTCTCTTCCCATCTTTTATCATCCTGTTGACTAAAGTTGTTGATATATAATTTCCATATGGCCCCAAACTAAATCTTTCTTATTTAAGAAGAGAATAATATTCATGGTTGGTATTTAATTAGAGATGGTAAAGGAACATGAAGCAGAAAGAATCTAAGACTTCCACCAGGAAAACTGGATTTGAGTGCTGACTACTCCTTATTACATAGTCCATCTTTGTCTTTTACTTCAAAATTCTCAGCCTTCTTTCTTTGTTCCTAAAAGAAATTGGATGCTAGAAACTGCCTCACAGAGTTATGATAAAAATGGATCTGCCATATGAAGCAGCTATTTCATCACCCGGGTATACATCTAAAGAAATGAAACCAGCAGAGTGAACAAGATACATGGCCATATATAACTGCATCATTGACATAGCTGTTAAGATATGGACCCAACCTAGGTGGCCATAAATGATGAACTGTTAACGAACATTTTGTCCATATATATAACAGAATATTATCCACCCATAGAGAATAATGAAATGCTGTCTCAAAATACATTAAAATACAGATGAAGAACATTATGTTAAATGAAAAAAGCCAGTCTCAGAAAACCAAGGACTGCATGCTTTCGCTCAGACCTGAAAGCAGCAGGCATCAGATCTGACTGTTGAGGAGTAGTAATGGCAATGGTTGTGTGGCGTGATAAAAGGAGGTTGAGTTTGACCAGTGCATACTTTATATATGTTTTGAAAATATCATGGCTGCCACTAGTATGATTAATTAAAACATTTTAACTAAAAATTAGATAAAATAAGGCTGAGATAGCTTAGTCAGTGAAGTCTCTGAGCATGGTTCTAAAAACACAAGTTAGAAACAAAACAAAACAAAACAAAACAAAACAAGTGATATATGCTCACAATCCCAGAAACAAGGAACCGGCAACAGCCCAGGGCTCATTGACCATCCATTTCAAGCTTTCTTGGTGAGTTTCAGGTGAATTGAGTTACCCTATCTTAAAATCCAAAATAAGAAAACAAACCAAAAAAAACCCTTAAAACAACAACAACATAAATAGTGGATGGTGATGGAGTAATGACATCTGAGATTGTTCTCTGGCTTCTATATGCACATGCACAAATGAACATATACATTCACACAAACATGTATACCTGCACACACATGAACATGTATATAGAACCTGCACATACAACTGCTCAAAATGGAAAAGTGCAATATTAAAATTTTAATATGATAATGCAAAAATGCTTGATAAACTGAAAACTTGGTCTGCACATTGGTTAGCTTCGTCATTATTTGGTGATGTAGAAATTTTACACTATTGAGAATTACTAGGCATCTGATCATAAATTTAGCCTCAGCCAAATGCTCTTCTAAGACAGCTGACATTTAGAAAACAATGAAACTTCATCACTGTGGTAAGGTGAGCAAAGTGCTAGAATGATATTTATTTTGATTATCCCACAAAATTTCTTGTGTGACTTTTATTTTTAATATTTTCTGCTCTTGTAAAGATTTAGTATATTTTTCAAACAGGTCCATCTTTTTCCTTCCTACATTTCTCTGTCCTCCTCTTCCTCCCTTTTCTCTCTCTTGTCTTCTCTTTTATTTTTTAGAAAAAATGTTTAAAGAAAGCCTCTGTACTGTTTGTGTTAAACTGTTTTGCTAGATTTATAACCATTTCTCCCCTGATTACATGTCCAATGAATACTTTGGCTCTACCTAGATTTAAATCCTTTTTTTTCAGATGGGAATTTGAATTTATCCTTTTGCCAGATTGTGTAGGCATGCATGTGTGGATGTACTTACATGTTTATAGACCAGAGGGTGACATGTAGTATCTTTTTCTGTTACTCTCCAACATATTTATTTGATACAAGTTTGCCCACTAACTGGGAATTTCCTGTTTTACTAAACAGGCTCACAAAAAAGCATACCCTTATCATCTTTGTGTTCCTGTGTGCTTCCCAACTCTTCCTGACTTGCTGGAGTTACGGATGCTTCTGCAATATCCAGTTTTCACACAAACACTGGCAGGAGAAGTCAGGTGAAGCGTATGAAGCTATCACTTTTCCTCCTGAACCATCTCCTCAGCCCTATCATATTTTTTAAAGTTAATTTTTATGAAAGTTATAAGAATTTTTGCACAATCTAGTCACTTAGGTGCATAGCAGTATTTTGCTTTAAAGTAGCCCTTACTTAAAAGGACCTTTGATTTGCTTTATGGTACATTCTATGTTAGCCAGTAAATTCTGTTTTGGATTCAGTAGAGGTACAAATGCTGAATATATAAATAACTGTACTAGGTTAAGGATGTTGCACGTTTCAGGTTTCCTATGTCTTAGTGAGTGACCACATAGTACAGATTTAATTCTATATTCCTTAAATAATCCACCTGGTGCAGAGAAAATTGAACACATTGTGTTGTATTTTTACAATAAAGTACTACCTAAAACAATTTTCTGCATTCTGTAAAAATTTCATGGTTGATTCACTTGATTTCTTTTTTTATCTGTCGCCCCCCTACTTTGCAACTATTAATTATCACAGACATTTGCTTTTGCTTTTTACTCCTACAGAAAATTCACATTGTATAACTCCTGCCACTTTTCATTTAAGGACAGATGTTTGGCTTCACTCTGGCTCTTCTAGGAGTTTCTTGAAGTTGAACAACCCTGTGGGGGAGCCCACATAGGAGGGAGTCAAATCAGGGTTGCGTTTATCTACTGTCCTCTGCACAGTCAACTTCTTGAGCTGGACTTTCATGTCTAACTAACAATCTCCCAAGGCCACATTCTTTTAAATACTTGTGTTTTAAGTATGATGAAAGAGAAGTCAATCCACGTGAATATGCCTTAGATGGGTATCTTACTGAGGCCAATGCTGTTAATTTTTAAATTTACTTCTCTTGTGTCAAATGATTCAAGGTCCAATTAAGCCTCACTTTTAAAACAAGCTATAACCCACCTGAAGTTTAAAAACAATAAAATTTTTATAACTAGGTGTTTTAAAAATGTAAGAAAATGCTTATTAGATTAAATATTTCAGGGTAATGTATTAGGTCCCTGGCGTCGGGAACTATACTATTGATGATCTTTATTCTTGTAAAACTTATGATTCTTGGACAATTATCTATCTCACCCTTGCTATATTATCTGCCTGCAGCTTATGTTCTTTCATGATTTATAATTTTATATTAGATACTCTGAACTGTATACATATTGGGCTTACATTGCTATAGTACTCTACATAAAGGGAATAAGAACCTATATACTTATATTTATTGTCTTCAGGTATATTACTAAGAATTTCAGTGATTCATGGGAATTTGCATGCAGTTTTGGAGTATTAATGCCAATTGATAAATAACTACACCATCCCTATAGTTAGTATTCTTTTAGATTTCCATAGCAGAATGGATAGGATTAAAGTCATTTTGGCATCAGTCTCTTTTCCAGCATATCAGATATTCTGCAAAATACTACTGAACAGTCCTATCAGTTATTAATGGAAAATAGATTGTAAAACTTCAGAGTGACTCCTTGAGAATATGTGACTCTTGGCCAATTAATTATAAGGGGACATGTATGAATTATAGTCAAGTAGGCATACAAAATAAAGTATTGCTAGAAATGTGCAAGGTATGTTTATTCACACCTATTGCATGTATGGGGAATGTATTGAGAAATACAATAAATTAGAATCTCAGATAAATTGATTTTAAAAGATAGCTCAAAAAGTAGATATTAGAATTAATACAGGCATTTTTAGATTCTATACAAAACTTCAGTAAAAGTAGTGAAAATAATCAGTTAAAAAAAAGATGAGTGGTACATTTTTGTTTAATTAAGTGACCCTAAAGGGATGAGTATTTTATTTTAGCTATACCAGCATGTTTTACATCAGCTTTGTTGAGAAAACATTCTCTGTGGGATAGTTTTTGTATTGTTTTTACTCCATCTAGGTATCATCATCTTTACTAGAAGTTAAGCAGTATTTTATCCATTTCATATGTCACATGATAATTCCATGAGTGGTAGTAAATCCAGGACTTATAATCACAATACAATAGACTACACATAAATAGTTACACAACACAATTAATTAAAATTTATGTGTAACAATTACGCAAAACATATGGAACTTTTCTTCTGTGTGCTGCAAACATGTTTGTGCCTTCTCACACTGGATCCCTGACATTTACTTGTAGAAATAGTTTATTATTTTAATTTTTAATTACTCCAAGTTGGCATTTTCTTGATTTAATCTCACTTCGCAGCCAGACAGTGGAGGTGCACGCCTTTAATTCCAGCACTTGGGAGGCAGAGGCAGGTGGATTTCTGAGTTTGAGGCCAGCCTGGTCTACAGAGTGAGTTCCAGGACAGCCAGGGCTACACAGAGAAACCCTGTCTTGAAAACCCAAAGGAAAAAATTCTTGTTTTGCTTGTCTTGGGCCATTTTTTGTTATATGAGAATGAATTATGCAAAACTTATTCCTTTGTACAAACTGGGTGTCTTTTCTACACTTAAATCACTTGAGTGTTTTGGGCATGAATGAATGAGTTCTTAGTCAGGTATAAAATATATTATAGATTTAATAAGTGTAAATTATTATTAGTAGAATAGTGTCCTTTTCCAAATTCCTGCCACTTGCTATCATTGGTCATAAAAATGATTTGAGTAATATAGTGGCCTCCTCTTTTACAAATTTTGTCACACCATGGATGGTGCTGTAGGAGCGATTACATGGACTCCTATTCCAGTTAAAGGCCATCTTTAGACTACTTAAACCTCTTCACATTTTTCATAAACTTGGAGTTTATTTTGAGTTAATATGCTCTATGTCCTATGACCAGTTAGTTTTTTCTAGGGAAGCTAGATTTGGGTGTCTTGATTATTTTGGAAAATTCTAATTTCTAAGCTGAAATGATTGCCCTTCCTAGACATCTAGACCTTTGAGTTGCTCTCTTATTCATTTGTAGGCTTTGACACTTTAGCTTACAGTGAATACTTAATATTAGTACTCAATACTCTTCAAATTTGTGTCTAGTAGTTTTCTAATTTTGTGTTTAAGGCACCATTTCTAGTTAACTAGGACATTGTTAACTAGTCACATGAACTAGGTCAACAAAATTCCTGTGTACTATGCTTGTGCTTCATTCTTGAAAATTTATTCTAACTCAAATTACCTTAGGCTATTTCATCCCCTAGCATAAAGTAGATTTGATTCTTCCAAATGTTTTTGGTGTATTTGTAGCAGGTACAGAGAGTGATGGAAGAGATGGGTAACATTAAAATATATTAGAACTGTAAACCTCTGTCTACCCTTTTGGAATTTGGGGAACATTGATGTAACTTTGTAGTTTTGTAGGAATAAAATATTCTGAGAGCCATGAGTTCACTTTTCCCCATTCCAATGCTAACTGAAATTTTTTTCCTTATTTTATTAGTGCAGCTACTCAAGGAAAAAATAGTGAGTATTTGGGTTGAAGCCTATCTGTGAGTCAGTTAAGATTATCAAAACAAACTATAACTTTATTTTTGAAAGCAAATCTGAGAATCAAATTCATCTGTAAGGGATAGCAAATTCTCCTGGGCCAGATACCCACTGGAGTCACTTGAAGCATACAAAGTTCAGAGGTTTTGAAGTGGAAGTCTCTACAAAGATTGGAAGAATTCCAGTTATAGCCTATAAAAGCACTTTATAGAGGCAAGAGACACAACATAGTTCATTGTTTGTGTGGTCTCTCTGATAGACAGAATTCTCATTCACAAATTTTATTATGACAAGGTTTCCTTTTGCTGTGACATTACTATGACTCCCATAGGCTGATACCCTTAAGGTATTTATATATTCCCATACTTTATTGAATGGTCCTTGGAATCAATGGGTTGAATCTTTCTGAGCTCATAGAGTAGATGTTATAACTCCGATTTATTTATTATGTGGGACACATAACTGCAATACATGTATATATTTATATAATTTATAAATATATATTCTTATTTATATATTATATAATATATAAATATATATTTATGTATTGCAATATATTTATATAATATATAACAATTTCAATATATTGAATATATATATATTATATATTGAAATTAAATGGAGTCACTATATAATGGAGAAGACAATACCTCAAATAGACATTATATGCTACCAAATAAAAACCCCTGTAATGGTTACATTTTTATTAATCTTTGGCCAAAGAGGTAGGTACATAGACCACCACAAATACTATAGGGTATTGCCAATCCTATTGTTATTCTCGTAACTTGACAGAAAGACACTATTGCTGAAGATACCACATACTTATAGTATCAAAATTGGTGAAATCTAGTTAATAGTATACTAGATGCTTCACCCCTACTTGGTATAGGACACTATACACACTACTGGGAGAGAAAAGGAATCACCAATCTAACTAACCTTTCAATAGCCACACGCTTCCACAATATTCCTTTTGTTTCAATAGTGGCACAAATTCGAGAGGAGTAACTAACCACCTTTTGATTGTATTTAAGATCCACTCTATGAGATGAAACCAACACATTATATTATTAATTAAGCCAAGAATCTAAAACTAGGTAAGTCATGGCCCCAGGGGAAACATATTACTATTATTCTACTAAGTGAACATAGCATTAAAATGATTCCTAATGACATATTGCTATACTTACAGTTAAGTGCATTGCTAAGCCCTCATTGGAGATGATGCTTTTTGCAACAGCTTCAAAACTAGGCATTATGCAGAGAGTGAGCCCTAAATTGGGGAATCCTTATTACACTCTTCCCCTCAAGGCTCTGGGATTTATTTGAAAGAGGAGGCAGAGAGATTGTAAGAACTAGTGGTGATAAATGATTTTAAGCAAACAGCACTTTTCAGATATAAAGAAGGAGATATACATATTAACTCACAGAAACTATGAACTGAATGAGCTCATGCTAGACAAAGTCCTAGCATAAAAACAAGAAGTGGGTACAACATACCACTCATAGCCAACAAGCTATTTTCAAAGGAAAGCTCTTGAGAAAGGAAACTCAGCTTCCTTCAATGGAGTGAGTCTTAGTTGAGATTTCTATTGCTGTGATTAAACACCATAACAAACAAACAAACAAACAAATTTGGGAGAAAAGTTTTTATTTTATCTTATCCTTGAGTCAGCCATCATGTAGGGAAGTTCACGTAGGAGCTCAAGGCAGGAATCTACAGGCAGGAACTGATGCATAGACTATGAAAGAGCACAGATTTCTTCTTATGACATAGCCTGATTATCTATAGCCACCAGGCTCATTGGCCTAGGGGTACCATTATCCACTGGAACTGGGCCCTTCCTTATCAATCTTTAATCAAAGAAAATTCACCATGGGCTTGCTTTCCAATAGGCTAGTCTGTTGATGTTATTTTTTTAAGTTGAGGTTTCTTCTTCCAAAATGACTCTAGTGTACCACTTGTCAACCTGTGGGTTGTGACAATCCATTGGAGTCCCAATCTATAAATCAGATCTTTACATTATGATTAATAACAGTAACAAATTACAGTTATGATGTAGTATTGGAATAATTTGTGGTTGGAGGGGTCACCACAAAATGAGGAACTTCATTAAAGAGTTACAGCATTATGAAATTGGAAAATCACTGCTCTAATGTTTGACATGTTAACAGAAATATAGTCAGCACTGAGTGACACTGAGTGTATCAGCCACACCCTGAGTCAGGCCTCATACTCAGGAGTATATGACTAACAGAAGTCATATTCCACACTTTTACAAGATGCCTAATTTTTTCTTTTATTTATTTTTGGCTTTAGTTTTTGTTGTTTTTATAAGAGAGACAAAGGACATGACTAGGAGTGGGGAGGATTTGAGAATATTTATGGGATGGGAAAGAATATGATAAAATATAGTGTATGAGATTCTCAATGGCCAGACAAGACATGTTCAGTAAGGAAATATTCAATGCTGGGACATCTATCTTCCCCTTCCATTCCTCTTCTCCTCTACTCTTCTCTTTCCACCATCCTCTCTTTCCCCTCCCCTCTCCTCCTTTCCTTTCTCTCCTTCCTTTTTTTCATTTTCACCTTCTTCCTCTCTATCTTCTTGTTCACTAGGGAGACTCCCAAGTTATAATTTTGTCTTTAATAGTTTTTCTTGCCTTTACATTGTCTTTATTTTTATTATAATATTCCAAACTTGAAAAGTGCAAAGTAAAATGATTCCTATTTTACTTTTTAGAATTAAGTATTATATTAATATATCTATTAATACTTATAGAATTAAGTATTAAGTATTATATCCATTGACTCAGTTACCATCTGTCTACCTCACAGCTTCCAAGGTATTGCTCTTCCCTCTTCTTTCTTCCTCCCTTTTTCTGAGGTTAAACTGTTTCAAAACAACATTTTACTGTCATTTACATATATTTCCAGGCAAAAAGGGACATAAATTCGGCTCATCCAATTACCCTTAACCAGAATCTGACCTTGCTAAATTGCATACTCTTTTCTTTTCTAATAATAGTGCTGTGGGGTAAGTAAGGCAGATATCATCCTTTCTCTTTCTCTTACTGACAAAATAACCTAAGTGAATGTTGTAGGATTATGAATCAAGCCAGTGAATATTTAAGGTGAAGCCACCATGATTTCTTTTTATCCACCTCATTCCGTTTACTTTTTTTTGTCAATAGGCTTAAAAGTGAGGAACTGTGGAAGTGCTGCTCTCCTGAAGTGTTTCCTAAAATGCCAGCCATAGAACTCTAGTCCCAGGAGATCTGCACAAACTGGATTTAATAATCAACTATATTTGAGAAATACTCCATAGTAATGGATTTAAGAAAAACATCCTGTGGCACTATGATAGGCTGGAGATGATCATTAAAATTTAATGACAAGGTTTTATGGCATTATGGATAGAGTAAGAGTGTTAAGAACTACATAATAAGACTCATAGAATCTGAGAAAGGTAAAATTCTTTTTACAAGCATACTAAGTGTTGAACAAATGAAAATAGCTTGCCTTTCCATGTTTTTAAAATGTACAGAAGATTCTGAATGATGTTAAAGTTATTAATAATAATTATTTCTCATGTGATTATTAATACAATTTAATGATACTTCAAATAACTTGTTTATTTACATAATAGCCATTCATTCACTGAACATTTGCTATTTATAGAGCCCAGTGCTGTGTGCTGTGCTAAAGATGGACATGATGAGAAGTCATTCAAGCCACTCGTGGAGGTAGATAAGTGTTTTAAAAAAGTCTGATCCTAACCTGATAAATTAGTCAAGTTTACTCTAAGGAGCTGACATTCAAATTAAAACCAGATGGAGAAATATGAGTTACTTAGCTCTCAAGGAGTTGTGGGGTTGGATCAGAAAGAAAACACAGAACATTCTACAAATTGGTATTATTTCAGACTCCACAATAAGATATGCCAACCTAGTCTAACCTCCCTGATGAGGAAGAGAGATTCTAGAGCAGTCGAAAATAAAGAATCTCAATTTTAAATGTAGTCTTAGCCATCAAGTCTAATTCTATACTCAGAATTAAAAATAACTACATCCTAAAGAGATGGCCTCTGAATTGTAAATCTTGTAAGTGGTAAGGAACTATTTCTTAGAGGTTAAGAGTTATCTACACAATCTCTTCTTTAGAGTCATATAAACATTTTAAAACTGAAAACGTCAAGCATAGGTTATTTTATGCTTGTAATCTTTATGTAAATTTTCTTTTTCTCTGTGTGTAAATGTGAGTATGTGTGGATGTAATATATATGTGATTGGGCACATATACATGTGTGTACAAGCATGTGGGGGCTATGGATGAATGCCAGGTGTCTTTCTTTGTTATTTTTACTTCTGTTTTGGAAACAGAGACTTTAAGTGAACCTGGAAGTCAGCAGTGTGACTATTATATCTAAAAAGAAGCTCCAGGGATCTGTCTGTCTTGGAGACACAGTCTAGACATGCTGGGGTTATAGATACATAGCACCACCTTCAGCTTACATTTAATACATATATAATACATCGTGCATATTATATAGTGATTATGCCATCCTTTAGAGATGTCATATTTGACTTCTGTGAATGTGAGTCGAAGACCAAACTTTTTTTTTGAGAAAGTTTGAGTTCCATTCCCTCTGTCTACATATTTTAAGCTTTTGAGAAACTCACAAGTTAATTCTGCATCATTTGATTTGTAGCATAACATGTTTAGGCTGCCTCCTGGAAACATGAAACAGGTCCTTTCTAATCCTTTAAATATTTTACATCCTTGTTATGGGTCACCAAAAGCTGCTAAATTTTCAGTAGCTTCAGGGTTTCTCATATACTACAGTTTCATAGCCCATTATCCTAATTTATCTTAAAGTATTGCTTGAAATCTATAAGAAAAAAAAAACTATACACATCTGACTGAAGGAAGCATGCTTGTCAATGAAAGAGATTAAAGGGTGTGGTAATTCACTTAGATACCAAGTCCTTACTGATACATTTTATAAAGTACAAAATAGTACAAAATATTAATGTATAATATATTAATCTATTCCCATTAATATAATAAGTAAATAACATAATTGAAGATGTCATCAAGTCAAATCCATCTATGGAAACTTCTACAAGAAAGTCCAGGTCAAGATCTTTGCTTCCGAGGACCCTAGAAAGTATAAGGGGCCCAGACTCCTTTCACATTGACAGAGAATTTCCCCACTAAGGCTCTATGCTGTCATCACCTTACACTAATACATTTCTGGCTGGGAAAGAAGGGATTATTTCAACAAAACTAAAATTAGTTTTGTATGTTACTCAAAGCATGTGTCCATGTGTTGGTATTTCAGCTGGTGTGAAACACCCATAAACTATTCTTCAAGCCTCTGGATGTAGTTTTGTTTGTTTTCTGGCACCAAGTGCTTTGACTTGAGTCTTATTCTTTGACTCACTTTCTTAGTGGCATCACAAAAAAATTTCTTCTTTGTTTTGACTTCTTGGAACATTGTTTTGCTAGACTGTCCTTCATAAGAACATTATGTGGGTGAGGTCTACTTTGACAACCAATGAAAATAAAATGAACAGTGTAAGTACTTGAAAATGTTAATTTTGATTTATTTTAGAAATTTTCACCATGATTACATTCCTGAGATATATTTATCCTAAGATATGTGATTGTTAAATGTTATAACTAAAGATTCCATCAGGCAAAACCATTTTATGAAAGCTTCTACAAGAAAATCCAGGTCAGGGTACTTCCAAGTACCTTAGAAAGTATCATGAGCCCAAATTTAGCGAGATGGCATTTGGTGACAAACTTGATAATCTATGGGATGATTGTTGTTTCCTTTGCCATACATCTTCCACTAAAGTGGCCAGAGTATCTATCTTGCTTGGTTGTATTTTTTTTTATATCACCAATGGTACATTAGCAGATGCGATGAAAGTAAAGATTTCACAGTTTCTATCCTGAATTGCTTGGAGTATGTACTTTGGTTATCTATTGACTTCTCCCAGAGAGTCCTTTGTTCTACAACAACTGATAATGGATCCACACAGCTTTTAGTGCTTTATAGTTCTTTTAGTGAGAACACAATCTTTGTTAAGTGTATATTATATCTACAATCACTAGGATGTAGTGGCTATTAGCTAGCTGCATTATGGCAACAGCTCTCCATTGATAAAAGTATATTATTCTGTTTTAATACTGGCTGTTCTCACGATATCATCCTTACTATTCTGCCTAGAGAGTTGTAGGTTATGTTTTAAATTTTTTTCCCCAAAAGAGGTAAACTTCAATTGTAACCTCTGGTTCCTTGAATGAAGTTTTATTTGAAAATACAATACAGATATAAAGAAGATTAGAAGATTAGACCATACAATTAGAAGGGTCTTTCTTTGATATGATTCATGTCTTTGTAAGAAAACAGGAACATAGAAGCATGGAGAGATTATGACACATGTTGACAAAGGCAGAGGATTGTGTGATGCAGCTACAAGCCAACAATGTCAGCACTGCTGATCACAGATGGAAGCTGAGAAGAAAAAAAGAGGGTTTCTATCCAGGACCTTAGAAGAACAATAACCTGGAGGACTAGAGAGTGCATTTCTATTGTTTCATTATACTTGATTTGTGATAATTTTGTTCTAGTAACCTTGGGAAATGAATGTAGTTACTTTGATGACTCTGGATGAGAAATTTCTTCTCTCATCACCAAATACTTTATTAGATCATGCTTCATCCCACCTTGACCTGTTATTATAGTTACTTTGTGTCTTCTACTAGTTTGTACACTCAAAAGGCTTTGTATAAGTGTGTCAGAAGTCACAGCACATTGGAGCTGCCTGGGAGAATAGGTTCTTATATTATTCTACTTGACAGAGCAGCAAGTAACAGTTGAGAGACTATGGAATAAAGATTTTATATTTATTGTTATATAATTTCATATAACTTATCCATCCTTTGAGAAACTCAGCATCATTATCTAGTAAGATAAGCTCAAATCTACCTGATGTATTAAGATTAAATTCGTTAGAGGGTCTTAACAAATTTCCTGGTCAAATGGCAATAAAACATTTGGTTGTTTTATAATTCTGAATATGAACGTCTTTGTACTTTGATATTTTATTAGAAAGTGAACACTGAATTCAGGTCTAATATACCAGGCGTAGTGCTCAATGGTCATGAAACCTCTAAATGTGGCTGTATGTCATCTTTAAGGGTTACCAAGGCTATGCTATGGAGAATGACTATATGCAGGAGATGTTCCTTCAAATGTAATGACAGCATATTAAGTCAACAGATGAAAGCATGTCATTACATGAAGAGCCCAGGGAAACCTGGGAATACTTTTTTTTTCAGGTCAAGGGAAAAAAGCCTAAAGTCCATATTGTCAGTCCTAGGAAATGACAGCAAGTAAGGAGACTATGATAAGTGAAGTGGGCTCAGGTCATCACACGCTGTTATACTTGAAAGCCAGGTAGATGACAGATCTCTCAGGGTTTGCAGTCCATGGCCAAGAAGTTGAACTTTTATTTAACCACTGGGAAACAGTTAGAGGATTTTATTTAAAGGAGCAAGTTGAAATTTTAATGCCAATTTTATTAGCTTTTATTATGGAGTAATGAGTAGTGGAGCTGAAGGGATAGCAGGAAGGGGGCTGTTAGAAAGGAGACTATGGCAATGATATGGGGGAAAGCCGGTGACAAGTAAAGACCAGGGTAACAATATGATCACAGCTTCTGCAGCTTGAGCCAGTGCAAATGTTCCCAAAATACAACATACAACTTTTTCTGCATATGGAGCTGGGGGCTTAGCTATGTGTTTTATAAATATGAATATGGTGGCTCTTTTTATTTTAGCATTTTTATAGTTTAAATTAAAATATAATTACATCAATTCCTTCTCCCCCTTCAACCTATCCTGTGTATCCCAGTTGCTCTTTTTAAAGTGCATGGCCTTCCATAGAACAACTCTCTTCTGAGGCTGCTGTCCCTCATTCATCTTCCTCTTTGCCAGCTAAAGCAGGTACTGCCCCTGAACTGAACCCCTAACAGCAGTTAGGTTATTGAATAGCTAGCCTTTCAGTTCTCCTATGCCTTTCCCTCCATGGTAGAAAGTGTAAGCCAGAGTAAAGCCATCCTTTCAAAAGTCACTTCCTGTCAGGTATTTTGTCACAGAACAAAC
Organism: Arvicanthis niloticus; assembly: GCF_011762505.2. NCBI lineage: Eukaryota > Metazoa > Chordata > Mammalia > Rodentia > Muridae > Arvicanthis > Arvicanthis niloticus. Next base: position 80,881,174 of record NC_047659.1, on the reverse strand, counting down.
AAACAAACAAACAAACAAACTAGTATAATTGTCACTTGTTTTCTTGATGGTAGTCACTCTGACTGTCATAAGATAGATTTCATTTAAAACAGTTTTAATGCTTTAATTTACATTTGACTTTGAAAATTATCCATGGACACACATTATGCCCAGTTCTTATCTTGCTACTATCATTCAGAATCAAAAAATCATAGCATACATATATGGTGATATACCCCACAAGTAAGAAACATTTATTGCATGGCTTCAGAGACTAGCTTGTCAGACCAGATCTAGCATCAATGGCACTCCAGAAGAAGGTAACTCCTATCCTTGGCAATTTTTTCCTGAAATGAAGGGACAAGCATTTCCATGTTCTTCTCCCATTCTGAAACGTATACAAATCAACTATTTTAGTCTCCCTCGTTTTCTTGCTGTTGAGTAACCTCAGCTAGAGAATTCTCTCTCCACTTCTTCATGTTCATAAGCATTGTACAATAAACTCCAAAGCTAAGGTATTCTTTTAGAACTTGTGAAAGAGGTTAGACATTGGTACTCTTTATAATAGAAAACAAGACTGAGTTCTTTATGATTGAAATTTCTTTCTTTCTTTCTTTCTTTTTTAAATAAAGCTCTGTAAATAGCCTTGGCTAACTTTGAGTCAAAGTCTCTATGATGGTACTGAGGTATTTCCTCTTGTATCTTCCATCTCCCCTGACCTTGTCGCCCATCGTTTCAGGCCTTCAGTTTCTCCTTCTGACTGAATGGCTGATCTGGTTTTTGTCAGTTGTATAAGAGATTTCACTTTCTGCTCTCTAACAAATTTCCTAGATTTTCAACTTCAACGAAAGCTACTTTCTTCTTTAGAAAAACATCACTTTACAATCAATTTTTATCTTATTGCTAAAGTGAAGACTCTTCTGCACAGATTCCTATGTAGCCCATCTTGTCAGAGTTACACTTTTTCTCTAAAGCAAGACATTCTTGATTCTGAAGTACCTACACATCACACAGGACGCTTGCTGTAACATACAGTGCAATGCCTCATTTCACCCTGAACTCTATTCTTTAATTCCTTTCATCTCCTATTTTCCCAAATTCACACTATTAAATGGGATCCAACTCTACTTCTCTGCTGCTAAGTTTTCAAGCTATTTTACTGCATCACAGTTTTTTAAATTAATTTTTTGAATCTGGCTCATATTTTACAGAACACAAGATACAAACAGAGTGAATATATCATTTTCTAGGGAGCAAGAAAATAACAGTGTATTAGTTGATATTTTTAGTCACTTTCAACTGTTGGGCCAGATTGTAGAGAATGGAAAAATGACAGATATCATATTTCTGTTCCAAAAAGGACAATAACGCCTGTAAGTAGTTCTCCTTCAGCTAATATACAAAGCAGGTGTGGGGGGAAAATGAGAAACAACCTTGTGGGTTCCAGTGAGGAAACACTTCAAAAAATATCATTTGATTAAGAGACAGCCCGCATGATTCAATGAGGAGGCGGAGGTATTGCCTTGGAAAAGCGTCAGCTCAAGAAATACTAAATGCCTGTAGAAGTGTCGTGGGTATGGGGGCTAAAAACAGCTTGTGGAATGGCAAACTTTCTGAAAAACATGGCAACAGCAAGTGTCCATAAATGGCAACTTCACTCTCTGTAGATGAGTGGGAAACAGCAGTGGATAATTTTTAGATAGCTTGTGTTTTATGTCAGTGGAGTGAAGTGATGCCTTTGGAGATATTAAGGAGGATGAAAAGGTGTTAGTGACGAAGGAACACTCATGAAAATAGACCAGCACCAGGACACAGTAACCTGATGAGGACAATTCAATGACTAAGTGGAGAGTTCTGCTAATACCTGGAAAACACTACTGTTAGGCAATTAGCTAGAACAGACCCTCTTTCCTGTGTGGTGAGAAAAAGTGTTCTCCTTATCAGCAGGGCTGGTGATGCATCATTCATTATCGGCAGGTGACAGAACATCTGTGCTAACTAGGTACCTCAAAATGAGAGGACCTGAGGCAATTATATTTTCTGATTATTTTTAAGTTGTTTATATTATTCCATGATTACGCAAAGATCCTTAGCTGCCTTGAGGATATTACTATATTGCAGGCTTCTTTGGGTTAATAAAGATTCCTTTATTAATTCAGTAGATTTCCATTGATGTGTAGATGACATAGATGATCAAAATTGGAATGCCCACAAGTCTTTGTAACATTCAACAAATAATGAAGGTGGCCATAGGAGCTGAATGTGGTTGAGCAGTCTGCAGGGTGAAGCAAAAAGTAAAAATGTCCTGGAAGTTTATCTCTTAGATAACCTAATGCCAATGTCTTTTCTGATCATAAGACTGTCTCTTAAAGCATGGAAAACAAAACTCACCAGAGTTAAAGTTCCAACTAGCTAAATTAAAGAATCCAACTAGCTAAATTAAAGGTGAGATGGGTCATATGGCTCATATGTGAGAGTGACATAATGGTGCTGGCTAATCTACAATATAAATCTCATGACCCCTGGAAAGTATGTACAAGTAGAAGGACAGGGACACTGCCACAAAGTTCACATGTGCAGTGTCACATGAACCCTCATACAAGTACCATATAATAATAATGATACAAATAATAATAATTAAAACAAACATTTAAAGTATAATAAAAATACTATCAAATTCTGGTCCAGTTCATTTTTTGAATTATTATTTTCCTAGAGTAGCTTGGCTCCCGTGGTAATAATTTATTATTGAAATGGAATAAATATGCCTAATATTTTTCAAAATGAGAAAACACATACCAAAGCAATCCTGTAGCCACAAATAGACCATGTAAACCTTAAGGCATTGGCCTTTTTTTTTCTACATTTGTAGAAAAAAAAAATGTATCCAGGTTTGCAATCAATATCTTGTCAAAAAATTGTAAAATTTGTACTTTTTATTATTATATTACAAAATAAGTCATAGTCAATAATGTGAATTGGTATTTGTGATGCACCAAATTACTTTCTTATATAAGACAACTTATGATTAATATTGTTGAGTATAGTTCTAGCAAAGGAAGCACACTGGATAAGAACTGTTTCGTAGCTTCAAAGTACTCCTTTCTCCCTCCTTTTACATTTTTTGATGATGCAAGATTACAAATACAGGTTTTTGTTTTTAAATTATGTATAGTCAAGTGTGTCCATGTGGAAATACCTTCACATGAGTGCAGCTACCTGTAGTGTCCTAAGAGAATATTGGATTCCTTGGAGCTGGAGTGAGGTTGTTAGGTGGCAGAAATGGGTTCTGGGAACTAAACTAAGGTCCTCATCAAGTGTAGTATGTGCTGCTTTTAACCACTAACCCAATGCTCAGTCCCAAGATAACACATTTAGAGAAACAAATTTGGATTTTGTGTTTTCTTCTCTTCCTTTTGCCACTTCATAGACTGGATTTCCCAGGAGAGTCGTGACTTGTTCACTCGGCAAATTCTTATTCTTTCGGCCCCTGTCCTTTGTATTACAAAATTCTATATTCAGATCATTGACATGTAGACATGTGTGTGTGTGAGTGTGTGTGTGTGTGTGTGAGAGAGAGTGATAGTCAAATAATACATAGAAGTTTATTCTACACAAGACAGTAAAAGATATTCACACTTATGCAATATACTTAACCACAATGAATAGGACCCTTTGTAAAATTTTGCAACTAGCATGCTTATTGGATACCAACTGCTTTATGAAACATAGTCTATAAAGTATTGGGTGGGATTTGGGTCCCAAAATGAATAAACCATTAATCCCAGAATTCAAGTCAAGATTGATTCTGTATTATTTTACATGAGGCTAGAATATAGAATACAATGTTGAGTAAGGCAGATGCTCTAAGGCAAAAGCTCAAAATTAAATTGCAATTCAAAAGCAAAAGACCTGACATCTGATAAAAGTCATCTGAGTCATGCCTTTACAGAATAGGCCATGTTCAAATTGAGTTTCATGGTTGGACATTTGGCTATAAGTGAAAAGTGAACAATGTGTAAAGATGAAAATAAAATTGTGGGTTCAAATGTGGTATCAACAGTACTTCAGTATATATCTGGAAATAACTGATGTTCAGTGGGCCAACATGGTGGGTTTTCAAATACTGTTAGTAAAATCCTCTTTTAAATCTTCAAATGATAAATTATGCTGAGCTCAAAAGTATAATGTAACAGCCAAATTTCTCTACTTAAAATATGTATATTACCATATTGAAGACTCCACACACTTCAGACGCAGGATATAGAAAAATCAAGCTTGAATTTCTCTGGAAACCTCCTCCTTCAAGATTGTCTCTCATTGTATCTGAAGGTGGTATATAAGCTGCCAAGATACAGGAGCAATTGGAATTCCGACTCAGCTGTAAAGTTTGTGGAACACAGTAATGACTAGACTGTCTATATCTCTCCAATACTGCAGTAGTAGCAATTTTCATTTTGGAATAACCAAAAGCTACCCAACTAGGTATAAAGGCCACTCAGTGGGAAAAATTCATTTTTGGAACTGTAAAATGAACCAACTATCCATGGCTGGAAAGATCATAGACCCTAGAGGACAAGCTACTATAGCCATTTTCCTAAACTAGTATAATTATAAATGTATTCTAAATAGTTAAAACAACAGAGAGTGTAGCTTATATCACCTCTTGAAAGACAAGCTTCCTTTAGCAACAGATGGAGATTGTACCAAGATCCATAACTCATCAAAATGCAGAAAATAAGTGTCCCTAGGTCTTCTCAACCCCATTTGATTCATAAGGTATGTTACTTCTATACTTCAGACTTAGGAACATTATGGAAAAGGGGACAGAAATACTGTATGTGCCAGAGGACTTGGAGGCCTCCCACTAAATAAAGTCACCTAGACATATCAGGGGAAATGCCCATAAACTCCTAGCAGTATGGTTGCCTGAACAAGATGTGCACCACCAGTTAACATGCTCATGTGGGTAGGAAACATTCCATAAAGTCCTACTCTTAGATGCTCAGTAGGTAATGGTGGTCAATGTGCTGAAAGAGGAAATGTTTTTATTTCAAACTCTTGCAAAGGGTTTTCAACATCAAGTGGCCAGCAGGCCCTATGTATATGTATATATGAGTAACAGCGAAAGTACTTAGCAATCTACTACTACACACACAGGGGGGGGGGGAGATAATAATTAAAAAGAAAGGTCATAAATTTAAGAGGAAAGACCATACTTCAGGAACTCCTGCCTGTTTCTTCCAGCTGTTGGTGGCTTCAAAATTCTTGGTGTAGCTTGGCTTATGGAAACATGACTCTAATCTTTGTCTGCACATTTCCTTAGTCTTCTTATACTTCTCTTTACTCAAACATCATTTTGACACCATCCACATGGGCTTTAGGACATTCCCTGTTGGTATCAGGAACCAGCTTTCAGGTTACAGGTCGCCTCCAAATCCAGCTATGACAGTGACATCACCCATAGGTAACAGGGACCTGTACATCTGTTGCCATGGCAATTGCCATACATTCCCAGCATCCACTTGGTTTACCTCCCACCTTTACCTGCAAGCTGTTACATCACAGCCTAAATAAAAGACAGACCCTCTTGACCTTCACTCTCTCCTTTCTCTCTTTTTTCCCTTTCATCTCTGTCACCCTCTTTTGTTCCCTTCCCCCACAATAAACCTCTATCATATGGAACTGTACTGGCCTGTTGTTGTCTGTCCTGACAGGAGCCACTTTTCTAACGAAAACATTCCCTAATCCTGATTTTAACAGGTAAGACACAATGTCTAAATTATGTAATAGTAATAGGTCAGTTAGTTAGAACTCGGTATCTTTTGGGGTATCATGGTTCTAACCTACAATAGAGTGACCTGGTTCCAGAGATTCTGCACTTCCCTTGGCGACAATGCCTTCCTTCCTTTCCTGAAGTAATCACTTAAGAAACCTCAGCTGAGCCTTAGACAGTCTACCCAGAGCACTGAAAATCATAGACTGGTGCCGTGTTCCCAAACAGCCTGATTAGTGAAATCACCTAAGGTGCTTCATCCACAGAACCCATGAGCCTGAGCTGATTCAGACTCCAGGATTCTGTGCTTCTATCAAGTTTCATGATCGATAAGTTAGGTTCAATCTGTACACTGAGCCAGAAGTAAGGATTGCTTTGGAAACTAGAGTCAATGTATCAGGTAGAACTGGCTGAACAGTGGCTATTAAAAATATTCACAGTCATCTTTTTCCTCTTCGTGGTCATATCATGTGTATTCAGATGTCCCACAGAACAGGTGCCTGGTACAAATCCCGAAAGCAAGTTTCTAGGTTCTCCTCTTCAATAAGGAAGCAGATCTTACACCTCTTCTAAGTGCCTAGCCTAGGGCTCACCTAGACTCTCATCCTAGGGAAGGCTTTGGAGCACAGGGGTTAGGGAAGCCTTCATCTGAAGGATACGCTGTGAAGGGATGGGGCCAAGTGTGCCCTGCAGGTGAGGTGGCTGCTAGCCTTCTTCTGACAGCTGAGGAAGAAATGCCTGCTGCAGCAGCTGCCTTGAGATTCCTCATTAGGGTTGCCTCTACCTTGAGCACACGTGTGGGAGCAAGTGAGGGAAGTTAGCATAGGAGAGCTGCTGGCCTAATGGGCGGATGGGCCGCAGGGGAGGGAAGGCATGCTGTTGGTGACTCAGAGTCAGCAAGAGTCAGCAGGAAGTTGGATTTAAGAGGTACTACCGGGTACTTTTCCATCCTCCATCCTCCCTCCTCCTTTCCTCTCTCCCCACCAAGATCCCCGTGGTCCAGGATGCCAAAATACACAGGCCAAACACAGCTTGCTTTCTAGAGCTACACAAACCGTTCAGGCTGTTTTGAGCCGGCCAAAATAAAACCACTGAAGCATCTGCCAGAGCTCAGTGAATAATGTACAGGCCTGCTTATGCAGGTGGTTGTTTTAGCTGATGGTTTGGACAAGGTGTTTTCTGACCAACAAACCACCTACTATTTCACATACCTCTGATAGCATTGTGTCCAGTCATGAAAAGTGAATCAAAACAAAATAAAATTGTATGATAAATTCTCAATTAAAAATATATGACACATGCCACTGGAACCTTGTAGCATATTTTGAAAGCAGTCATCTCATTTTATAGATGAGGAAACAAAGGCTCTTTTCCTGTAATGTTGGTAAACTATAGAGCTCTATCTTCCATGTCATTGTGTCTGGCCGGTAAGCTATGAATGATATGTAGGCCAGTCTCCTTCCCACTAGTCTCCCAATGCTAAATGTTGCTGTGCATCCATCCCTCTGCACTCTTGTCAGCTCAGATTAGTTTCTATTTGTTTGGTTTGGTGTTTTACGCTCATTTACAGGGGCTTCTGCCTTCTCTTCCTAGTTTATCTGTTCTTTGGACCATGTCATTAAACGAGCAGACAGAAGTCTGGAATCAAACACTTGCTGTCCTAACCATGATATATTGTTTCATTTTCCTATTCATGTGAGGGTGAAAATAATTAATCAAAAGATAGCCATGAATGGCCTGTAAACTCTGAAATGTTTCTCACATAGGCAGCGTACATGTATATTACTCAGATGTAACTCTTTCTTGAAGGTTTTTTCCTTAGCTTCTGGTCTGTTTGACATGCAGTGAAACTTTCTGTACTCACACACTTGTTCTTTGATTGTTTCATTACTGTCAACTTTGTATATGAGCAGAGAATTTAAAGTGCTTATGGGAATTCCTCACAGCTCCTTTCATTTATTGATATTTTTCTACACCCAATGCTGGCACATCCCTAGAAGCTCAGTCACTGTAGCCGGAAGTTCACTTATTAGAAAGTCAAAACAAAGTGACTCTGAATGTAGACCCAGCCTCTTAACTAGGAAATTGTGAACCCCACAGCCTCTCTGATATAAAACAGTTCATGAACCACTTCTTGGGGGATGCTTAGTAGTTACTTTACTGGGAAAATTACACATCAGATACTGCCAGTCATGTCTACATGGGGCTGATAGGAGAAATGATAGGCCTTGGGGTACTAGATACCTAACAAATCTTGATATGTGCTGACAATCTTTCTCTTTCTCTCTCTCTCTCCTCTCTCGCTCTCTCTCGTTCTCTCTCGCTCTCTCTCTCTCTCTCTCTCTCTCTCTCTCTCTCTGCCCCTCTCTCCTTTTTTCCTCTCTTCCCCCCTCCTCTTGCCTCTCTCCCTAATCAACCTGACATGTAATACAAGTTGATGTCATTCTGTGAAGGGAGAACCTCCTCAATTGAGTAAATATCTTGATCAGAATATCTCACAGGCAACTCTGTGGGGAGTTTTCTTGATTGATAATTGATGTGGGAGAGCCCAAACCATTTTACCAATCCGATCCCTGGGCAGGCAGGGTGGGTTAGTCTTAGGGTTAGAGTAAGACAAAGTCAGATTCAGGGTTAGAGTGTAATGAGAGTGTTCGCATAATTGAGTATAATGCCTTGCTTTTTCTTGGACTATTTGTGTTTATTGTATTGCTTGTTCCTTGACTATTTGTGTCTATTGTATTGCTAGACCCTCAATCTAGAACTGACCTTAATGCATACATGTAATCAAATAGTATAAAAGCATAAAGGAGAAGGGGGTATGGGGTAGGGGGTTCTAGGGAGGGGAAACGGGGAAAGGGATGATATCTGTATTGTAAATAATATATATATGTGTGTGTGTGTGTGTGTGTGTGTGTGTGTGTGTGTGTGCTGAGCAAGCCACAAGGAATAAGACACAAGGAGCAAACCAGTAAGCAACATTGCTTCATAAATTTTGATTCATTTCCCGGCTCCAGGTTTCTGTCTTGTTTTTAGTTGTACTTTGGCTCCCCTTCATAATAAACTGTAAACTGTAAATTGAAATAAATCTTTTCCTACCCAACTTGCTGTTGGCTATGTTATTCTCTCTCTCTTGCTCATAGGTGTGTGTGTATTTACATGTATGTGCATATGTATGTGTATATGTGTGTATGTAAATGTCTCTGTGTCTATTATATATGTGTATACGTTTGTTTCTGTATGTCTATGTATGTGTGTATGTATGGGTATATGTGTGTTTATGTTTATATATGTGTATGTTTGTATTTCTGTGTATGTCTATGTATATATGTGTATATGTGTATATATGTATGTATGTATGGGTATATGTGTGTATATGTATTTCTATGTATGTATATATGTATGTGTATTTGTATATGTGTGTATACATATGTATTTCTGTGTATGCTTATATATGTGTGTTTATATGTTTATTTATGTGTATATATCTCTCTATATGTGTGTATATGTGTATATATCTGTGCATATGTCTATCTATCTGTATATGTGTGTATGTGTATATATCTGTACATCTATGTATGTGTGCATGTGTGTGTATATGTGTATATGTGTGTTGTTTATGTATTTGTGTATATATGTGTATATATGTTTCCTATGTGTATATATATATATATATATATATATATATATATGTGTGTGTGTGTGTGTGTGTATGTCTATGTATGGATTTCTGTTTATATATGTGTATATGTGTGTTTATGTGTATGTTTGTGTGTCTGTGTGTGTTTTTGTGTGTGTACATATATGTCTCTCTATATATGTGTATTTGTATATATATCTGTGTGTATGTTTATGTATGTTTGTATATTTGTGAATGTGTGTGTGTATGTATATGGGATGGTATGTCTATGTGAGTGTGTATGTGTGTGTGTGTGTATGTTTGTGTGTATGCCTTTATTTGTATTTTTCCTAAATTACCGTGCTGTACTTGAGTTGTGATGTTTGTGGTTGCAAGAAATGGTTTGAAAAATATCAGATTTCTGCAGTTTCCCATAGATCATCTCTATAATAGTCACATCAGGAAGATAATACAAACTGTGATAACCACATTAACTCTAAGTTAACATCAAGAAGGAAATGTTCCTAACAGGTGCTACAAAAAGGTCAACATTCCCAGGAGAGAAATCCTGCCTTCAAAAGATGTCATTTGTTTAAAAATCATTTCTTTTCTGTAGCTTTATTTACATATTTTAATCAAAGTAACAGCATATAATAATTGTACACCCGAGTGTGTGTGTATGTATCACATGACACCAAATATAAGAAGACGATGTTAAAAATACATCCATTAATTATACCACATACATCAAGCAGTGTATCTCTGTTTACCCACAGGTACCTGATGAGATATTTTCTGTGTATCTCTAGCTTACAGATCCCCAGGTGCTAGGAGATTACTCAACTGAAGAAGTTTACATAAATGGGGTATTGGTGGCCACACAAAACATTCTGCCTCAGGCCTGGGAACAAGAGAGTCTGGCTGCAGGCTTCTGCTGCAAGAACACTCATGTCTTCAGAAAAATATAAGAAGGAACTCCCACATCTACCACGGGAATCTGAATCCTCTTTTCAGAGACACTCCCCTGCAGTCTGTCTGTGATGCTGGGGCCTGAACTCTTCTCAGAGTGGCTAGTATGCTGTTGTCTGTCTGTACATGGTATTAAGAACTCTTACAATAAACTACTTATTTTGTAACAATACATTTCAGTGTCTCTATAGTCTCCACTCCCTATATGAGACCTTCCACATAATAGTACACACACACACATATATACACATATATATGTATATATACGTATATATATATATGTATATATATATATACATGTGTGTGTGCATGTGTGTGTGTGTGTGTGTGTGTGTGTGTGCATGTGTGTGTGTGTGTGTCTAAACATACACATGTGAGTAATTTTCTCTATACACACCCCTGGCATTGCTTGTGCTTTACACTTAACCCTTTCTTAGAAAGATTCATTTCAGTGCTTATACCTGTTTCTCTGTTCCTTATCACCAAGTTTCCTCACATTACTGCTTGCTTTGTTAGTATTAAATGTAGTTTTCAGTTTCCAAAATTAAGATGAAGATTGAATTATTTCATTGTGCCACTTCCCTGCCCACGTATTTTTTTTTTTTTTTGATACTAATGTGGTTTGGTTTTGAGGATTTTAAAAAATATCTCTCCTCTCTGGGAAATTTATTAGGACTATCCTGTACCTCACTGGTACAAATTGGCATAATTATGCTCTAATTGTATTTTGAGAGAAAAGTTTCATTTTAACAGGAAGGGTGATGTGTAGGAGGAGCTAAGGTAGGAGGAGTACTGAGAGGAAGAAAAGGAGTAAGAAGAGAAGAAGAAGGAGAGGAGAAGCTAGGTATTTTTGCCTTTTTAATTTTAATTGAAAAACATTTTCATGTATTATATTCATTTTAAGCACATTAAATAGTTTTATTTTTTCTTATATAATTTCTCTTTGCAGTCTATGTTTTTTAGCTTTTTAAATTAATTAATTTATGTAGTTAGTTATTTACATCTCAAATGTTGCTTGCCCAAAACTTGGTCCCCTCCTTCACAATTGGATATTAGCCAAAAAGTACCGATTACCCATGATACACCACCACAGACCCAAGAAGTTAAACAAGAAGGAAGGGCCAAGTAAAGATGTTTAAATCTCACTTAGAAGGGGGAACAAAATAATCATGGGTAGGAAAGGGGAGGGGGAGGGGGAGGGGATAAGTCATACAGGATCAAGTATTCGGGGAGACAGGAAAGAGGTTCAGAGGGCCAGAAGAATGGAAATATGCAGCTGCTGTGGGGGGGACCTCTACAAAATTACAGAGACCTGGGATGGGGGAGTCTCCCAGGACTCAATGTGAATAACCTTAGCCAAAATGCCCAACTGTGGGGATATGGAACCTGAAGAGACTACCTCCAGTAGTCAGACAAGATCCTCAGTGGAGGGACGGGATCTCAACCCATCTACAAAACTTTTGACCTGATATTTCTCCTGTCTGAAAGAAATACAGGGACAAAAAATTGGATGGGGACTGAAGGAATAATGGCCATCCAGTGACCAGTCCTACTTGAAATCCATTCCATAAGTTGGCACCAATCCCTGACACTATTACTGATGCTATGTTGTGCTTGTAGATAGCAGCATAGCATGGCTGTCCTCTGAGAGGCTCTACCTGCAGCTGACTGAGACAGATGTAGATATACATAGCCAAGCAGTTGGTGGAGGTCAGAACCCCTCTGGAAGATTAGGGAAAGGTTTGAAGGAACTGAAGGGGATAGCCAGCCCATAAGAAGCCCAAATAGTGTCAACTAACCTGGAGCTCCCAGAGACTGAACTATCAACCAAAGCTTACTGGGGCTGCTCTGAAGCCTTATGTGTAAGCCTTATGCTCTGGTACTTATGTGGAAGAGGATGTGCCTACTCCTGTAGAGACACAATGCCCCAGGTTGGGGGAATACTAGGGCGACCACCTTCTCAGAGGGGATGGGATAAATATTTCTTTTTTCTTATAATCTCTTTGTTCAATGATTTCTTTGACTTTCCTCCAATTCTCCTGTTTAACAACTAGCTTTAGTTACTCTTAATTGACAAGATTGCTCTCTTCAGTGCACGTTCCTCCTTTTAACTGACAACATCCTTTCAATATTTGATAGAGTTGGGATCCTTAGTGCTTTCTGTTAATTATGAAGATTTTACCAGGAGTTCGGTTTCTGTGTTTGAATAGTTAATAATTTTATGTTAGAAGTTTTCCTGAAATGCATCTCAATCCCTCTGATTTAGCTCATATTTAAGTATGAGGCATTAGGAAAACAAGGGAAATTTCTAAGAGTGCACTAGTGAGGTACCACTAGGTGACTGGATTAGGAGTGACACTTTTGATAAGATGCCTTACAAAACCTCATGAATCTTCTGAGAGTCACTTAAGTCCCCCCCCCCAGATAAGGATGCAATATTTTTCTTGGAATAAGCTCATATAAAACCTTACAGATCATAACAAGGAGCCTATAGTTGCTGTAATGGTAATGAAAACATTAGCCAGTAACATCCTCATGAGGGATTTATGTAGACTAGAAATAGAAATTTGTTTAAAAGCGATCATATGAATCTTCTGAGAGTCACTTAAGTCCCCCCCCCCCCCAGATAAGGATGCAATATTTTTCTTGGAATAAGCTCATATAAAACCTTACAGATCATAACAAGGAGCCTATAGTTGCTGTAATGGTAATGAAAACATTAGCCAGTAACATCCTCATGAGGGATTTATGTAGACTAGAAATAGAAATTTGTTTAAAAGCGATCATTATAGCTATGGCTTACAGGGACAGTGAAAAATGAGTTGTATCAGGAGTAATCCCCATGAGGTCAGATGTCATACCCATCAGTACTTTAGATAAATATACCAAAAGAATTTATTTGTTCTTTATGAGGAGACCATAGGCCACATAATTTGTTATTAATTATTACTAATTACAATACAAAATGCAAAACAACTCCTTTACCCAATGCCGCCAAATCTGTCCAGTCTATTAGTAGTTATTGGCTACCATTGAACCATTCTATCCACAAGTGACAAAAGAATTTATGAAATTCTTTTAAATACATGATTTTGGAGTAGTCAATCAACAGCAACAACAATAGTGCAGCAGCAGAAGCAACAACAGAATCTCTACTTACTTCTGAACTGGAAAGTCCAATGCTAAATTTCAAGTGTATTAATTTCAGCTGAAATGACATAAACCAACTCTTTCTATTCATTCATTCATTCATTCATTCATTCATCAAATGCCTTTTATAGAAATCAGTCTGTTTATCACAGCTGTTGCGGCCCTCTCCACTCCACGCTTGGCAGCCACTGTTTTCCTGGCCCAAGCTGCCGCTCTGGTCTGCGGGTCAGGGGAGAGAGAGAGAGAGAGAGAGAGAGAGAGAGAGAGAGAGAGAGAGAGAGAGAGAGAGAGGATAAAGGGGAAGAGACGTGAAGAATGGAGACAAGACAGAGGTTCTGATCAAGTCTCAAGTCTCATTTATTGTGTCTCTCTCTCCTTTATTGTCTCTCTCATTGTCTCCAGTATTCTCTTGTATTCTCTCTCTTGAAGGGAAATCTGGGGTATTTATAGGCTTTTGCCATGAGCCTTGTAGGTGTGTGAATACCATGTGCCTTGCAGGTGGGGATATGACTTAAGCCTTTCAGGCGTCTATAGCATGGATAGCGTGTGCACCGTGTGCCTTGCAGGCATGAATACCACGTGCACCTTGCAGCTGGGGGCACTAAACAGTAAAACAAAATATGTGGGATATCAGAGTGTGCTTCAGCTGTTTGTACACTGTTGAAAAACAAGTCTCACGTCAGGGTATATGGCTTGAGATGGCTGCAAAGCTGATAGCCACTTTCTGCTAAAAGTCGGCTCCCAACACACAGCAGCTAAATTTTATTCTTAGTTCTATAGTTCAATTAAAAACATAATCAATTAATCATTGTCTAGCAAAATTGATAATTAATAGCTAATTAGTTTACCCAGGTAAGTGTTTTAGAGCTCTTTCTTCATGAAGGAAAAAAAAAGCCTAAAAATAGTTCTTGAGAAGGGGCCAAAGATAATGGTTAGGAAGACTGAGTGAGTTCAAAGCCTGATGCCACTTTACTAGCAGAGTGCCCTTGGGGAAATGACTTAATATCCTGAGTCGTAGTTGACACCTCTAAAGAATAAGAACAATAATAATAGAACCTACTTCATGGGATTGCAGTGAGTACTTGGTGACATTATTATTACTTTGAGGAGAAAATACTTGGAAAGTCACTACTTTAGATAATACGGCTTGAGAAGGTGTCTGGAAGTAAAAACCAGATCATCACATGGATGACAATGCGGACTAAAAGAAATCTTATTGAGGTGATTCTCCTGCTGATGCTGAGGAAGCAGCAAAAGGAAGATGTGTTCAACTGGATTGGAGGCTTGTGAGAGGAAAATCTTGAAGGGATTGAGCCATAGATTTGATCTTCAAGGTATAGAACTTCAGAGTAAAAGTGAATGAAGAAAATCATTCCAGGCCTTTCATACAGTCTAGCATTGCTTTTGAAAACACCATGTAAGTAGAGGAAGGAGCACAGTATAATGTTGAATACAGAGGTTATTGCATTATTTAGCTGGTGGTTTATGTTGGAGATGCCCCTGGGAAACAAGAGACAATTTCTTCAGATTTGTATTATGTGAAGGATGGAGAAGCTGTGACATTTGTCCATGTTTCTTGAAGTGATTCTATTGGTGGAGTTTCATTCTCCATCATCTTTATCCCACCTCTTCTGTCCATTACCATGCAGCAAAAGAAAGCCCCTAGGCCAAACTCATGGCTGCTTGCAGTAGAAAGCTATTGGCATAATCAATATAGACAGGGAAACCAAGAACATTTGAAAACAGAGCATAATTTTTATGCATGAGATCCATATGTGGCCATTGTAGCCCTTAATCCATTCTCTTTTGATTCTTTGGTGTGGTGGAAGGTACACGTTTCCTTAAAAAAATAAAGAGATTTGTGCACATAAAGTATAGTTAGTACACACTGCTGCAGAACTCTCTGAACCTAATACTAGTAATATCAGACCCTTTTCCTAGTAGTCATTACAATTCTTGCATCCTCAGATCCAACTATACTTTGCTAGGTTGCTTGTCTCACATGAGTCATATCATTCATTCCTGACTGGTCTACATTGCTTGTTTCTGTATATTGTCAGTATGAAGATGCTGGAATCAATGATTTGTACATTTTGTGTCTAGAGGTGCCAGGGGGTGCTCCAGTAGCTTCTTTAATTTCGCGAAACTGTTGCTACTCCATGAAAATGTCTGATCTTATTATAGCTCAGGTTAATTACTGCTGGCAAAATAGAAACTTCTCATTGTGCAGTCTAATAGAAAATCCTAATTGATCAAGCAAGGAGTTAAACTTAGTATTTATATATATGTATTAACCATACCCTAATCTGTCTGGTTATGATTTATATGTATCATAGCAGTTTTTCCTATTGGTATTTATTTTTCTTATTGATAGATTTAGTTTGGGGCTCTCATGAAAAAAGTTGTTTTCAAAATGCTTGTATATTCCTTTGTATAAAATATATGATCTCATTTCTCTTGGTCAAATATGGAGGAGTATCTGATTACATGAGTGACAGATATATGATCAATATTTTTTAAAAAAAAAACTTTAAATTCAATAAAGTGATTGTCCCATCTCTCTCTCTCCCCCTCCCTCTCCTCTCTCTCTCTTTCATACACACACACACACACACACACACACACACACACACACACATACACACACACACACACACTTGGCAGACTTTTTAATCTTGGTTTTTAAAATAAATATATAGTGGCACCCCTACGTGTCTTTAATTTCCTAATGAGTAATAATGTAGAGAGTGTTTTCATGTGCTTCCTTATTTCTGTGTGTTTTCTTTGGCAAAGCATCTGGTCAGCTATTTTGTCCATCTCATATCGGTAGTTTTGAGAGCAGCCCAGATACATCACCCTTAAAGCAGCCATGGTCTATTAGTATGCACCTTAGAATCCCATGGCTGCTAGGGAGGGGGAATGGGGAAAGGGGAAGGCATCTGTAATGTAAATAAATAAAATATCCAATAAAAAAAAAAAGAATCTCATGACCGTTGGCTGTCATTTTGATCTTTCTTCTGGTATAGTTTCTGCTTAGGCTATGCTTATGTTTTGTCCTGTATCTTTGGCATGTCAAGAGTCTATGTTGTCTAAATTTTTTATATAATTATTGAAAGTTCTATTTTACATCTGTGATTTATCTTCTTTAAAACAATAATCCCATAGGGCATGAAGTGTAGCTAATGATGTAGCGAAAGGAAGCAGGCAAGTCAGAGTGAGGTAAGGATAGCAGTGGGGACAGTTTTTTCTTTTCTTTTTTCTTTTGTTTTCATTTTTATTGGATATTTTCTTTGTTTACATTTCAAATATTATCCCCTTTCCTGGTCCCCACAGAAACCCCCTATCCTTCTCCTTCTCCTGCTTCTATGAAGGTATTCTTCCACCTATCTACCAACTCCCTGCTCCCCACCCTCGAATTCCACTACACTGGAGCATCAAGCCTTCACAGGACCAAGGGCCTCTCTTTCCATTGATGCCCAACAAGGCCATCCACTGCTACATATGCAGTTGAAACCATGGGTCTCTATATGTGTACTCTTTGGTTGGTGATTTAGGTCCTGGGAGCTCTAGGAGGTCTAGTTATTTGATATTATTGTTCTTCCTATGGGGTGGCAAACCCCTTCAGCTCCTTCAGTCCTTTCTCTAACACCTCCATTGGGGACCTCATGCTCAGTCCAATGGTTGGCTGCTAGCATCTACCTCTGTGTTTGTCAGGCTCTGGCAGAGTTCTTAGCAAGTCTGTGCTTATCTTTGTTCATTTTCTATCTTGATTTAAAAATACACAATGTAATGAAATCTACTTTAAATTTCAATGAGTTAAATACCCTTATTAGGTCAACACATACATGGTTCTTTTTAGAGTGAGGAGGAATACTAAGGGCTGATCCTAAGCAAAAAGGACTGCTTTCAGCGAGTGCCTCTGCTCAGTGGGGCATCTACTTCTTAGGCTGTAGGAGGTCCCTCTTCTCTATGCCTGGGCAAACAGGCAGCCATGTTTCAAACATGGGTGCTTTAAATTTTTCAAGCAATTTTCTCAAATTCCTTTATTCCAGTTTTCAGGGTTCTAATGCCTTTGGCACCTTGACTCCCATGTGAGGTGTAACCCGGGCCGTGAAGCAACTGTCTTCTTTAGTAGACTCTTGTATGTTATTTTCAGTATAGTCAGCTGTTGCACTGGAAATGAATTCTCTTTTCCCATTACCATAAACACCCTTTTCTCTTTTGTACTATGTCCTCAAATGATAGTTAGCTGATCTCTCATTTGTATTTTCAAGTTTTCTATTTTTTATTTAAACACCAAAAGCAACTTACTATCATTATTCTTAGTATTCTGTCCATCTCTTTAATATATTGGAGTTATTGTATAAACCTTCCACCTTTATTCCATCCCAACCCTCAGGAGGTAAACATCTCAGTTATTAAACTGCTAGATGTACGGCAGACATTACCAAATAAACTTCAGAGGAAACCCAATGTAGAAAAAAAGATGCCAGTGCAAACAGTACCTGTGTTTTAGAAATAACCCTGAGGAAGCACTAGGCAGTAGGGAAGTGAGATAGAAAGTTACTATGTACATTCAGAGTCACTCTGGGAATTTAGAACATGCTGTGGAGACTGCTTCAGAAACTGAGTTTTCTGTGTCTTTATCAAGTCCAATGTGTTACTGCCTTGGTGGTTTTGTTTCCTCAACACTTCAGTTTACTTGGTGAATGGGGGCAAAATACTTGTTCCTGAGAGCAGAGAAAGTCAAGCTAAGAGTTAAGAGATTCTGCAAGATACTAGTCATTGTGTAGAGAAACACTGAGGTGTGCTGAGGAGCCTGGGGGCAGAAGATAGACATTTGATCCTCTGCCTTTGGTCATCAGACTCTTGGTTCTCATGAGTATCTGAGCCCCTCAAAAAATCATCTTCTTACTCAATGCTCTTGCTCATGCAGCACTTTGTGCATGGGACGGCCTGCATTCTCTAGGGTCCGCACTGATGGCCTGGTGAACTCTGTCTAGTTCCTCCAAATCTTAGTCCAGTGGCCACTTCCTCTTAGATACATTCCCAGTCTCCCTTGGGCAAAATTATGTCATATTGTACCCACTCAATACTCTGTATATATTTCTGATGGGAAGCTTATCATGCTGCTGCCGTTACACTGCCTTTTATCTTGTCGGTCTCCCCAAAGGGACCTGGAGCAATTAGAAAAGTAAGATTTCTTTTATGTACCTTTTTGTTTCTATGAATGCCCCATGGAGTCTCACACTGTATAAAGAACCAAAAGCTATGGAATAATTAAACAATTAAAACTTGTGTATGATTCTTGGATCTTTCAAAGGTGCCATAGCTTGTTAATAGGAAAGCTGAAGGTAGAATTAATGGTTTTTAACCCTCACTCTTCAAGGAAGTACTAGTTTTCATATGAAACTAGAGAGAAGATGGTAAGGATGGAGAATGGTTAAGATGTAATTAGACAATGTTGTTCTACTTTGTTTATGGTGAGAACTCTGCCGTTGCCTTGCCCAGGTTTATAGCCACACCTAAGCAGCATTGCATTAGCTGATTACATGCCAGGTAAAGAAACCTGGTTGAGTAGAACTACCCTAAGACATCAGTTATTTACTTTTGTATCCTTGTTGATATTTAATTGTTAGGAAGCCTCTTTCCAGCCATTCATGGTGTGGTAGTCTCAGTGATTTTTATACCAATTTTGTCAGTACCCAAGGTCTTTTTAAGTGAGTTCCACAGAATCTCAAAATGACCTATAAGTGCCTTATCAACTTTGTTGTTTCCTAAACTAATAATCATCTCAAATAGGCTGCTGACTGTTCAGTGCTAGCAGCCAGCTAATCTGCAATACATCTCTGCATGTGTGTGCACAGAAGCACACAAAGGCATGTGGTTGTCACATGTTGACAGCTATTATCTTCTTCCATTGCTCTTTGCACTTCATTTTCTAAGACAGGGTCTTTTCTCCAAACCTGAAGCTTGCCAGTACAGCCGGAATAGCCTTCAAGTCCTGAGAAGTCCTCTAGTCTCAGCCTCTCTCTAATGCTAAGGTTGAGGGTGTTTGCCACCTTGATTGGCTTTTACAAGGGTACTGAAGATCAGTACTTAGATTCTCATGCTTGCTCAGTATGTACCTTACCTATATCCTTAGTAATAAGCTGAGATTTTTACTTGCTCAGAGTTTCAGGAGACCTAAAAGGCATGGTTTAGAATGAAGCCATTGGTTTCTGTTTATCAGTTCAAAGACTTGAATGGGGGATAGAAAGGCTTTAGTCTTGGGGACTCATCAGGGAAGAGCTGCTGAAGAGCTGTTGACGAGCACCAGTATGAGCTTTTCACTTGGCCTAGTGGTTGAGGCCTAGCTATTGGCTCTCGGCCTTTCTGCTTTAGAAAGTTTCCTGTCATCTCACAAAAGCAGGATCTGTCTTAAAAGAGGGTCTCTAAGAATATGAGTTCACTGAGACTGACAGGAACGCGAAATATACATTTACTTCTTTCTATTCACTCACACATTTCTCATGCATTAGAAAGTACATGTCATACTCCCTCTTTGTCAAATTCTGGAAAGCTAGATCCTAATAAAAAAAATAAGAGTTGGAGAATGTGGAATCAGAGTCTGCACAGTTTGCTAAGTGATTCCAATGCTATCTGGCATCTTGCTGATAGCTCTGATCCACTACCCAATAAGTAGCTGTGATGATGACATTTTAAAATGCAAATCTGAGCATCTCATCTCTTAGATTAAAGCCTTTAGTGACTTTGAATTGCTCTTGAAATAAAAAAAGAATATGTTGCATAAAGAGGAACAATGATTTTACTCCCTGTGTTTAGCCATGCCTCCAGCCTGCTTTACCCCTTTCCCCAGGTCTTTCTATCTGCTTGTCTCTCTACTCCTTACACAAGTTAACTGCTCTTGTAAAAGTGCCCACTACGTTTTCATATCATCTGGAGTTCATAATTTTAATAAATATGTAGTGATGTCTGCTATATTACCTCAGGTTTAGCATAGCAGTGACAAAAAAATAGGCCATTGTCTCATAGTACTTAATTCTAGCCTTCCATCAAGGGCGTTGTACAATATGGAAAAAACATTCACGAAAATATTTTGTTACATAAGTGTCTATGTGTGTCTATGTGATCATTGTAAAGGAGAAACTATCAGTGGTACAATGGAAGTGAGGTGTGAAAAAGCTGGTCCTTTACATCCAGGATTCTTAGTGGAGTTGATGCTGATGGGAAGAGGTCTACACAGAGAACAGGAGGAAGAAAGGTAGGGGAAACAGCTCCACATAGGAAGGACATCAAATGCAAAGCCCCAAGGTAGGATTATGATTTGTATATTGTGTTAGTTCAGAGGAATAGCACATGTATTACTTATAAAAATTACATATTTATATGTACTATTATTTTATTAATGCCTCTCTCTTTTGCTAGACTCCTCCACTTCCTGAGAGCAGAGGCTAAATTTTTTTTAACATTGCATTCTTGAACTATATAACAACAGTTTAATGTAAAATATATACTTGATACTTATTTGTGAAAGGGATAAAGGG
Source organism: Arvicanthis niloticus (assembly GCF_011762505.2). Taxonomy (NCBI): domain Eukaryota; kingdom Metazoa; phylum Chordata; class Mammalia; order Rodentia; family Muridae; genus Arvicanthis; species Arvicanthis niloticus. Next base: position 80,860,137 of record NC_047659.1, on the reverse strand, counting down.
TAATAAGAAAGGAGGACAGTGATAGGTGAAAGAGGCATGGGATTAAGGGAAAGAGGAAGTCAGAGATAGAAGAAGAGAAAGGAAAAAAAATCCCTAAACGATAACTGAGTAATCAATCTTTGATTTAGTCAAATATGACATCACCATTATTAAGCTTTCTTGTCTTGCCTTTTCTGTTGGCCCTGTGTTATTGAGCAGCCATGTATTACTGGACACATTTCCCCCCTTTAAATGTACTACTAAAAGTTTAGAATCAAAGTTTACAGAAATTGATGGGCTCATCAGAATCTTTAAACAAAATTTTAATAATTCCTTGATAATTTCATATAATATATTTTATTATATTCATTCCAATTCCTCTCACTAATCCTCCCATATCTACAGCCACCTCTTGCCTGCTCAATTTCATTTTCTCTTTCATTTTTAAAAATAACATACTGACCTCAATTTGGGCTCTCTATATACTTTGGAGTATGGAGCCATCCACTCTAGTCTATTAGAGCCCACACTTTTAAAGAAAACTGATTTTCCCTTCCCCTGAAGCCATCAACTTTCCATAGCTTCCCCGTTAGGGGTAGGGATCAAGAACCCCTTTCCACTCCATGCTAGAATATGCCTGGCTTGGCCTTGTGCAGGTCTTGTGTATGTAAGCCCAGCTGCTGTGAGTATTAGTATTTATACTTCCAATATTTATACTCTGATTCATTTTCTGTTGAATTTTTTGTTTAATTCTCAAGAGGCCTTGGATTTTCCTTGTACTAAACTCTTAGGGAGATTTTTCTTATAGCTTTGTCCTTCTTTGATATGCATTCTCATTTATTTACTTTTGATTAATATATCTGCCATTCATGTCAACATGGAAGGCTAAGAGACTATAATAATAATAGCAATAATGCATCTTTTATGGTACAGATAAAATTCCTCAAATATTTGTCAAGAATTTATATCCTTTGACTTTTGATGTTCTTATGTCTACGTCTATTGGAATACACATTAAATTGATTTGAAACGAGGATTCTCAGAGGTTTGGGTTTTTGTCCAGCAAGATGGATCAAACCACAAAGTCTAGTCTGGATTTCAGGGTTGGTAAGAAGCACCTTATATCAAGAGTACAATTCTACCTTTGCTTAGATTGACTCCAAACCAGCAAGGTAGTCAAGTAGCAGTTATAGTTACCATCAAGATTATAGAGTACCTGAAGGGGCTTTGCATGTGCTGAAAATTTTATGTGATTCTCCCTAGATCTTCCCACCTGGTTAGATTACATGGACCCTATTTTGTGGGCAAGCCTACTCCTTCTTCTAACCAAAATATTTAAAAGGACTTTATGTCCTATTTAATTAATATATTGGAAATTTAGATTGTTTAGAACTAAGGGCAGCTTAGGTGACTAACTTCAAAACTAGAAAGACTCTCAGAAAACATGTCTTCAAACTTATAGGGCAGGGATCACCAAATATATTCTGTAAAAGGCCAGATGGTAAATATTTTAGGCTTTGTGAGCCATATGGTATCTGTGGCAACTAATTAACTCTGACATTGTAGCATAACAGCAACTACGGACAGTGTCTAAATGAGTTGGGATATCTATGTTCCGGTAAAACTTTATTTATAAGAACAGGTGGTGGGCTGATTATAAAATTATGATTATGCACATTTTATAATACATTGTTCTGTTATAAGGCTTCTATCATATCACACTTAACAAGAAAACTGTAACAAGAGCTAATGTTAGTCTGACAAAGTGAGAGATATTCTAGCATTTTACCCTCAGAGTACAGTTCATGAAGTGGAACAATCCAGGCCATTATAGGAAAATTAACTATGCAATATTTCAAGACCAATCCCACCCTATACACTGAATCAAAGTGTGTATGTGTTAATATAATGCTCATATGACTTGTATGTCTATTCAAATTTTAGTCCCACTGTACTAGCACTGGGCAGTGAATGTGATCTCACAAGCCACTTACTACTACAAAACCTGAGCAAAAAGTACATATCTCCAATAATTTCCTGAAGCAAGTGTAGTACTGTTTTAAATTTTGTTGAAATGACCCTGTGGTGAATTTCTGGCACACAAAGAGGTGTCCGTTTATACTTGTTTTGCACTTGTTGGTTTTCAAGATGCTCCATAAAGAGGCTGGCATGCTCCTGATTTGCACCTTGGCATTCTTTGTGCCCTCAGCCTAGACTGCCTACTAATTAACCCTTTTCATGGATCAAATTGAATGGTGCCATTACATTTGGGGCTTAACTTGTCCCCTTTTCATTTGACATGATTGCTTCCTTTTATAAGTTCTCATTTTCTGACAAACACACTCAATACTGAGTATAAGTTCTAAACTATGTTCTCTCTGAGAGTGAAGATCTAGACTTTGCTTGCCTTTGAAGTGCCAAGGGTTGTTCATTTGTCAAATATAAATATCTACTCCCCTGTGTATACTCCCTGTGATATGCAAAAGAGTAGGCATATGTATATTTGTCAAACAAACAGAGAATATACTGAATTTTCCCCCTGAAACAACAGACACCACTGTATAACTTAAATGGGATCAGTGTCTTCATCCCATTTAAATGAGACAGACTACTAAGTATAGTAGTTCATGCCTCTAATCTTGCTATATGGAAAGTGAAACCAGGAGCATTGTTGTTTCAAAGTCATAGGTTTGCATAGGAGATTCTCCCCGCAAAATGAACATAAAATCAAACAAACAGAACTGAAATAGATAAAGCCTAGGCAGCAGTGGTACTTAACACTAACTTGAGGGCTCTGGAGTAGCTTGCAGATTCTGAACTAGTTGCAGATGGAAGATCTAGATAGATAACATGTGATAGACGGTCATGGAGAAGGTCATATTTTCTAGCATCTGATCCAGTCTATCAGATGTCATTTGGATGATGGTAAAGTGATATCCCATCACTGATACACTGGTGTTTTAGGGTCAGGAGATGCTGATTACTGTAGGAACTTTTCCAGGACTGAATAAGTCATTCTTGATTTATACACTCATCTGTTGAGTGACTCTAGATATCCTAGCCACAAATAGAATTGAGTTTCCTGGTATGTCTTTGGAGAAGGCATGTAAAGAGCTGCACAGCATAGATATTGACCTTTCAAACCAGTTGGGAGAGCAATCTAGTGTGCTCTCTATTACTGTAATAAACATCAAACAATATGATGAGCAGATGGTTTATTTTATCTTACAGCTTTCAGTCCATTGTGAGGAAGTCGTTATAGAAAATTCAGTCAGGAACCTGGAAGTAGAAACTGAAGCGGAGGCCACTGAGGAGTGCTGCTTACTGGTGTGTTCTGCTTGATTTCTTATACACATCAGTCTCCTGCTAGTATTGGTTCTACCCACAGTGGCCTGAGCCCTCCTACATCCACCATCAATGAAAAGAGTGCTCTCACAGACATAGCTATAGTCCAGTCTGATGGAGGCATTTTCTCAACTGAGGATTCTTCTTCCCAGATGGATTTAGCTTATGTCAAATTAACAAAAAAAAAAAAAAAAATTAACCAGCACAGGGAATAATTCAAGGCACGCTTGTATGGTTAAATAACAAAAAGCATGGTACCTCAGGCAGCTTGGAGTCAGTACCTAGTACCAGTGAGTTGTTTTAGCTGCACAGAGAGAATATTGTATGCCAAGAGTCGGGGAAAGCTTTAATGGAAACGGTGGTTCTAACGTAGCACTCTGGAGATGGTACTGTTTGTCCTGACTTGTGTTGCTCAGAGCTTAGGATGCTTTCTGCCTTCTCAAGGGCATATGTATCATCTCTCTTGCTTCTTTTCACCTTGTATTCTGTGGCCAGGGACAGTCTGCTGCTCTCTTTCCTGGAAGTTGCATTGCATCACTGTGTGGGCTCGGATTGTTAGTCTTCCTCTCCCCCATCATCCAAGAAATATAGCTACTTGGCACTCTGGCTGGATGAATAATGTGGTACAAAACCATCACTTCCTCAGCAGAATGCGGTCCACTCACTTATGCCAAGTTGTCTCTCCTCTTAGTCCCCAGGAGGGCATGGAATTGACTGCACAGCAGGCTGGGTTTACCTGAAAGTGAAAGTGAATTTCTGTGGCAAGAAAAGAGCAAGGGGCAGCATATGCTGGAGATCATCTGTTCATGCTTATTTTTTCTCTTTGCTGCAATGAGACCTGTTCTCAGCTCTGCAGGAGACAGGCGCTCAGGTTCTCTTCCATCTTTTGGGGAAAATATTTATCATCTTTCATGTAGAATATTTTTTCAAGTTACCATACAGTTATCATACAGTCAACAGACACTTATTAGGCATTGATATTATGCCAAGCCCTGTGTCAGATGCTAGTGAGATGACACTGAATAAGATACATCTCCCATCATTTTTGGGATTTCATGTGTATGTAGCAAAGAGACAAATTAAGCTAGGCAATTATAATTCAGTGATAAGTTCTAGGAAAGATATATGCATAAGATGTTCATACTTTACTCTGAATGATTATACATCACAGTACTTGTATGAGGTATAACAGGAAAACCTTCTGGATGCATTACTATTAAATGAGAATTATAAGAATGCTATGGGGAGATAGATAAGGAAAGAAGAAACAATGGGGAAAATATTCCAAGACTATTGAATTAAAGATGTTATAGTACATGGAAGGCTTGATTTGTTGTTGTTGTTGTTGTTTAATATAGGTAGAAAGAAGAGTGCAGATAATGGGTATAGTTAGCAATAAAGACAGTAAAGTAAATACAGGGTTTGTGGTGTGAAGTTTAGATCTTATATTGCTCACAAATAGGGAGCTATGGGAAATTTTGAAGGCAGTTAGGAATGTGACCATATAATAATGGACTTAAAGACACTTGTGGTATAAGGTAGAGACTGAGTTAGCACTTTGGTGTGGAGGTGGAGGCAAATTTCTGGAGATGTCTGTGGTAAAAATGCTTATGCTTAATACCAGGGAAATAGTTGATAGACGAGATTGAGATATCTCTATTGGCTGAAAGAGTTAGGGATGAGTTAGTATAAGCAGCATCTATTCATGACAGTTGCATAGTTTCTGACATAAAGATGGCATAGGCAGTATAAAATCTTAAGATAAATGTATTATGTAAGAAAGGGAGATAGATACCATGATGATTATGAAAATGTTAAACTGACAGAAAACCCAAACAAAACTCAGTTACACAAAATGAGCTTTGGCACAAACAATTGAACCATTCTCAGTTGTAAACTCATTCAGGACCTAAGTATTTTCAAGGACCACATTTCCATTGTGATCTAATTTAGCTCCGTTATTAGCATTAGCATTATGCCCCTAACATTGTATCAGTACCTTTTCTAATGATTAAAAGGTTTGAATTCTGTAGTGGGTCAAATTATTATCTCAGAACATAGCCTTATTGAAACTGTCTAGTAGATTATTATTCATTCTTGGAGCTAGCCACTGATCATAAACAAACAAACAAACAAACAAACAAAAGCCCCAAATCCAACCAAACAAGCAAAACCAAACAAACAAGCTTGCACATATCTGATTTGGCCTACTCCAAGTGTGATGTTCTTCTCCTGAGAGTGTATTATATTGTAGTACTTGGGCTGAGAGATGACCTTAAACCTGTAGCATGGTTATCACATATTAAGAGTTGGTGGTACATGCCTTTAATCTTAGCATCTGGCAGGTAGATGAAGTTGGATCTGAGTTTGAGGATAGCTTGATCTACAGAGTAAGTTCCAGGACAGTCTTGAAGTAGAAACTTAAGGGTTCTTTGGAAAGTTGGTTGAATGGTGGTTTGCTAGGGCAAACATATGAAGAAATGTTTCCTTAAAGTGGACACAAGTGAAAAAGGCTAAGGCAGACTCATGTTGCTGAAGCAGACACAGGTGAAAGGATGTTCTGCTAAAGCAAACACGTGAAAGGACACATGATGAAGAATGCTTTGCTAAAAACACCCATGCATTGGTCCACCTTACATTGTGTAGTTGAGCTCCATTTATTGGGACTCTGAGGACTTGGTCTGATGCATGTGCTGAGGCAAGACCTGTGCTGAGGCAAGGCACGTAGAGGACATTTTTTACCGGGTTGTTTACCAGGTATAAATAGGACTTCAGTGAGTGACAAAGAGAGAGCTTGGCTTGCTGGCACAACTAGCCGCCGTGCAATGCTTGTAGGTCTGGACTCTTCTCTGATCTTCGATTCTCTGAGAGAGGCATTGCCAAGAACTTCTTCTGGTGTTCCTCCTGGTCCCTCATGTTGACTTGACCTGAGGCTGAGGCCTGGCTGTCTCTTCTAGGTCCTGTCACCACTGTTGCTAAAATAACTCTATCGATCTGGACTACTATTATATCTGTAAAGTGTTTGTGGGTGGATCAAGCTGCCTGCTAACCTGTGAACTGAACTGCTGATTTCCAAACAACACAGACAGGAGTTGCTCCACAGAACTTTCCTAAACAGGTCTACTTACCCCATATCCTTTCTTTTCTACTGCCTCTAGTGGGTGGTGAGCTAAAGGAAAGATAAGGCACCTAAGAACCATTATTAGAAACAGATTTTGAAAAAATTAAAGTTACACAGCCTGTCATGAAAAACAAAAACAGCAACAAACAAAATGTTTGAATAATAAACAATAGATACTCACTGTGTAGGTTGTCATATTTTGTTTTTGAGAAACTGGAAGGGTAAATGTACAATTTATTGAGATTAGAATGACATACTTGTATATTGACATCTGTTCTGTGGAGTGGGAGGTCTTAGTCCATTTTATGTTGCCATAACAGATCACCTCAGACTAGGTAATTTACAGCAAACAGAAATCTATTGGCTAGTATATTTTTAAAGCAGGAAAGGTTAAGATCCAAAGGTTGGCATCTAGAGCCTATTTTTTTCTTAAAAATCTGTTTTTGAAAGATGATTATTGCTACATTTAATTTTTTATACTATATATTTTACTCATGTTTTTCCTCAAAAACTCCACCTAGATCCTCCCAATCTCTTTATGTCCATCTCAAAATCCCAAAACTACACCAAAGAAAATTCTAAGTAAAACCAAATAGACATAGTCCACAAAGTTATTATCAATAAAAAGAATATAAAAACATGGAGTCTGTTTTATGTTGGTCAGCTACTCCTGAGCAGGCACTCTGCCTTGGAGTATGGCTAACGTATCCCATGTCACTTCACTGGAGAAAAATGTCTTTCTCCTAGCAGGAGTCAGTTGTAAATGGCTTCTTGGTTAAGAGTGGGGGTTTTGTCCACTTTTCCTTGGTACAAACTTTCTTGATATTAATGTTGTTGCTGAAGAAAAAGAAAGTGGGAAGAGGAAATAAAAGACAGGGAAAGAGAAGAGGGAGATAAGAGAGAGGGGATAAAGGGATAGAGGAAGGGAAAGACAGGGGAATTATGTTTGTAGCTTGAAGACATTTTAAGATTGACAATAGTCAATCCATGAGGGTGAAATACTTGTGACTACAAACTGTTCATTAAATCCTTTACTTACATTATTGCACAGAGGTCAATTTTCCAATCTAAACTTTTATTATGTTACATTTAAACAGTATAATATAAATTGAAAATTAAGTTTAAATCACACTGGCTTAGTGTACTTATACTTTCAGGATAGGAACTCGACATTCAATGTACTGATTGTGAAGTTTACATATTCCATGCATTTGTTCTTTGAACACTGTCTGTGATCTACCTGTGTTACTGTAAACATTTCTCTTCATCATCTAGGCCCTACCCTGCTGTTGTATCAAACCAGATGCTGGATCTTAAAAATATAAAACAGAGTGAGTCATGGTGATCTCTGCTTTTAAGGCATATTAGAAAAGGAGACAGATAATCAGAAACTATACTTTGTTAAATTAGATAATATTAGGGAAAGGCACAAAAGAAATGGGGACAATTTAAAGCAAGGAATGAATATAGACTTTGTTAAGGAAATCTTCTGAGAGGGGAGAGTTTCTGAATAGAGTTTTGTTGTAAGTGGAAAGGAAGTGAGTTCCCTAAAGAGTATCCCGGAGCTTGCAGAATTATAAGTAGCTCTGTATAATAAGAACATAAAATGTGAAGGTGTTGGCAAGATACTTTGTTGATTGATAGTTATTCTGAATGGCTGCATGGCCATCCATTCTGTGATGTGATTTGAGAAAGAGGTCTTTATCCCTCTTTAGTTGGGAGAATGAATACAGGGTAGGATTAATCTCAGAGTGCCTAGCTAGCAAGGTACAGGTTAGTTTTATGATGTTCTTTTCATAATAGTTAATTGCATAGAATCTAAATAAGTGGAACTTTAGTAAGTGGAATCCTGAGTTGCTACAATTTACCTCTGACATCTTCATAACTTTGCTAGACAAATAATAGAAGCCATGTCAAGTTTTATATATCCAGTACCACAAATATATTAGTTGTTGCTATAAGGACTATAGTTTACAAAGATCTAACAAATGTAAACAAATGTTAACCAGCTGTTAACAATTTCTCTTTACTCTTTCTCTTCTTTATTATTAAGATAGGCTCTTGTTATTTAGCCCAAAGGTGGCATACAGTTTAAGAATCTCCTGTTTATGACCTACTCCTTGCTGAGATTTCATGTGTATGCTACCATCCTTAGATCTCACGTTTTGTGAAGCAAATTCCCAATTACCCTTCAAATAATAAGTTTAATACCGGTGTCATAATTTTAACTTGACTGTTGTAAGGAAAATTTGTTCAGACATTGGCACATTGTATAACAGTTCTTTTCATTTATTAGTCAAACCTATCAGAACTTATGCTCTTTCCTAGGGGATAGTGAATCTTAATGCATCTTCGTAAGTGTGTGTAAATTATCACTATTATAGAAGTAAACATATATAAAAAGAACATTCTGTATGGCTTAGACCTGTTCTATATTTAGGAGCTTCTTTATAGGAGTTTAGATATGGCTACTTTGCTAGAAAGTTTGTTTACCAAAGAATTTTCTAAAAGAGTAATAATAGAATCTTACATTAAAGACTGGGTTGCTTATGACTAACATACATTTGTTCCACATACTTTTGGATGCTAAAAAGTATAAGATGGAGGCTCTCAGATTCCACATCTAATAAGGGCAAATTTCTGGGTTTGTTTATATTGCTCTGCTTTTTGAGATGTCATATAGCCCAGGATATCCTTGAACTCAGGAGTGGCTGAATCTAGTCTGTGTTTTCCTTTTCATTTTTGTTCTATTTCTGATTTGCATGTACAGCAGTACTCTTTGTTTTGTTAGGAGTGGCATGGTGGTTACTATTGCCTTTCAACTCCACAGTATCTAGAACCAGAAAGTGCTAAGCTACTGGGGAGGTTGGAGGGAAATCATCATGATTAGTTTAGATGAAGTGTGAAGAACTAGGCTTAGTGTGGCTGTCACCATTCCTAGGCTAGGGTCCTAGATGAACAAAAAAAAGAGAAAAACTACCTAAGAAACAGAACTTACCCTTTCTGCTTCCTGGTTGTGTAAGATACCAGTGTCCTCCTTCTTTAGTGCCTATGATGGATTATATCCCCAGTGTTTTGAATTTATTTTTATTTTCAAGATAGAACAGCATGGACAAAATGCAACTTGGGGATTAGGGAGTTTATGTGGCTCACATGTTTCAATGGAGACATCTTCACAATTGACATTCTCTCTTTCTAGATAGCTCCACCCTAGGTCAAGTTGACAAAAATTTACCAGCATATACTGCACTGTAAGAAAAAAAATAATAAAAAAAACCCTCTCATTTCTTAAATTGTTTATCAGACACTGTCTCAGTAATGAGAAAATTAACTAAGTGAGATAGGAAATTGGTATAGAGAATAAGAAGATGGTTGTGCTAAACTTGAAAATGTGATTCTTGGGCCTTTGGACCTAGTTAGTAAGCAGCAGGACTATGCAGAAGAGTTTACAGTTGCGAGCTACAAAAGCCCCAGAGTGCTTCAGTCAGAACTGAATGTTCTATTTTGGTGGTGGCTTGAAGACAAGAATGTGAGAGTAGAGGCTTACAAGGTCAGGTGCCATAGGAGAATATTGACTCTATTGGAAACTGTGCTAGAGGCCATTCAGGTTGTATTTTGCCTTTGTTCCTAGAACTTGGGTAAGGATGAATTTAAAAGCAGTGGCCTGTGTAATCATCGTGGATATTTTCACAGCAGGATTGTGTTCAGACTGTGGCATGGTTATTGCTCACCATTGTTGTCAAGGTTTGCAGTGAAAAGAAGCAACAAGTGAAGGAGGATGATATAGAAAACTTTTCTGTTTTTCCAGGTATAAGGCTCAAACAATTTTAAAATATTAGCCAAGTCATATGGTTCAAAGGAGTGGTTGCCCTGGAATAATGGGAAAGGGCTCTGAAGACAAGACCTCATCTGTCAAATGCAAATGCATTTTAACTTTTTAAATTTTTTATTGGCTATTTTTTATTTACATTTCAAATGTTACCCCTTTCTTGGTTCCCCCCATAAATTCCCCTATCCCATCCCCCATCCCCTACTACTATTGAGGGTGTTCCCTTACCAACCCACTCCTGCCTCCCTGCCCTCTAATTCCTGTACACTGGGACATCAGACCTTCACAGGACCAAGGGTCTCTCCTCCCACTGATGCCCAAGAAAGCCATCCTCTGCTACATATGCAGCTAGAGCCATGGATCTCTCCATGTGTCTCTCCTTGTTGGTGGTTTAGTCCCTGAAAGCTCTGGAAGGTCTGGTTGGTTAATATTATTATTGTTCTTCCTATGGGGTTGCAAACCCCTTCAGCTCTTTCAGTCCTTTCTCTAACTCCTCCATTGGGGATCCCACTGTGGACCCTGTGCTCAGTCTAATGGTTGGCTGTGAGCATCTGTCTCTGTATTTGTCAGACTCTGGCAGAGCCTCTTAGGAGACAGCTATATATCAGGCTCCTGTCGGCATGCACTTCTTGGCATCTACAATAGTGTCTGGGTTTGGTGACTGTATATGGGATGAATCCCCAGGTGGTGCAGTCTTTGGATGGCCTTTCCTTCAGTCTCTGCTCCACACGTGGTCTCTGTATTTGCTCCCATGAGTATTTTGTTTCCCTTTCTAAGAAGGACTGAAACATTCACATGTTAGTCTTCCTTCTTCTTGAGCTTCATGTTGTCTATGAACTGTATCTTGGGTATTCCTAGCTTTTGAGCTAATACCCACCTATCAGTGAGTGCATAACACGTGTGTTCTTTTGTGATTGGGTTACCTCACTCAGGATGATATTTTCTAGTTCCATCCATTTGCCTAAGAATTTCATGAATTCATTGTTTTTAATAGCTGAGTAGTGCTCCATTGTGTAAATGTACCACAATTTCTGTATCCATTCCTCTGTTGAAGGACATCTGGGTTTTTTCCAGCTTCTGGTTATTATAAATAAGGCTACTATTAACTTAGTTCATCATGCGTCCTTGTTATATGTTGGAGCATCTTCTGGGTATATGCCCAGGAGTAGTATAGCTGGGTCCTCAGGTCCTATGTTCAATGTTCTGAGGAACTGCCAGACTGATTTCCAGAGTGGTTGTAACAGCTTGCAATCCTACCAACAATGGAGAAGTGTTTGTCTTTCTTCACATCCTCGCCAGCATCTGATGTCTCCCAGTTTTTGATCTTAGCCATCCTGACTGGTGTGAGGTGGAATCTCATGGCTGTTTTGATTTGCATTTCCCTGTTGACTAAGGATGGTGAACATTTCTTTAGGTGCTTCTTGGCCATTCAGTATTCCTCAGTTGAGAATTCTTTGCTTAGCTCTGTACCTCAAACTCACAATGCTAAGCATGTTCCCTGCTCCTAGAAAGAACAGGCTGTAAGCATGTTTCCCTGGGGCCAGTGTTGAGAGCCTGCTGTAACTGTGGTCTAAAGGGAACAGGCTAAATCCTGAACTGGCAGCATAACTTGGCAACATTGACCATTGTCCATATGACTCTAGTTTTGCAAATACTAAAGATGCCCAATTCGGGGAGTCATCAAATCTTTCTCCATGTTTTCAGAGAGCTGCTGTGGCCAGGTGATCAGCAGCAGGATTGTTGTCCTTGAAGAATAGCTCGAAGAGACTAAAGCTCTAAGAGTCTGAAGCAATGAAGCACTTCGATTATAGTAGAAACTCCAGGATTTGGAGACAAAACTACATAACATACACCAAGAGAAGTAGCATGCAGACTGTGGACAGTTCAACAGAGAGGGTATATGTACTGCGGTCAGCAGAACTGGACTAGTTGGACGAGCCAAGCTCATTGGAACCTTAAAGACTTCCTCTTAAGCCTTAGGTATCCAGAACAGCTATACAATTAGGTATTTCCTCTGTTTTGGTCTTGCTTTGGTCTTAATATTCATCCCTACGTCCTCATTTTTTTCCATTTATTGAAAAGGTGATGTGTGTGTATATGTGTGTATGTGTGTGTATGTGTGTGTGGTGTGTGTCCCAATTATAGTTTCCCATCTCTCTACTCCTCCCAGTTCCCCCCACCTCCCATCCACTCCAGATCCACTTTTTTTTTTGTCTCTAAGAGCAGGCACAAGAATCAGAGTCCCACTAGTTCACATATTTAATAGTTCTATTAAAACACTAAGATAAAAGCTATAATATATACACAGAGTACCTGGTACAGACCCATGTGGGCCCTGTGTCTGCTGCTTCAGTCTCTGTGAGTTCACATGAACCTTGCTTAGTTGATTCAAAGGGCCTTCTTCTTTTGGTGCCCTCCATCCACTTTGGCTCTTAAACTTTGTCTGCCTCTTTTTCAGTGGGCTTCCCTTCACTCTGAGGGGAAGGATTTGATAGAGACATCCCATTTAGACTCACTCACCACACAATGTCTGGCTGTGGGTCACTGTATCTGTTCCAATCAGCTGTTGGAGGATATTACAATAATGATGATAATGATGATGACGACAATGATGATGATCATGATCATGATGATGACTAAGACATTGATCTATGAGTATTGCAGAATATCAAATAAGAGCCGTTTTATTGATACTGTTTTAGACAAATAGTATTTGGTTTTACCCTAGGTCTCTGAGATATCTAGTCTCTGGTTCTTTGCCATGCAAGCACTGTCAGTTATGAACATGTCTATGTCATGGAGTAGGCCATAAATCAAACCAGACATTGCTTCACTATACTCACAAGTATTGCCCTAGTATATCTGGAAGGCATGGCAGATTGTAAATCAAAGGTTTTGTAGTTGAGTTTGTGTTAACATTTCTCCTTTCATAGCCTGAGGAGAATCACCCTATGCCAAAGACACTACAAGAATATATGGGTAAAGACTCAATGTAGATACTGGCTTGACTTCTCTATGTTCAGTGAATTATGTGTGTGTTGTCTGAAGTAATGGAACCCTGTTGTCAATGTGCAGTGTCTTAATAACAGCCTGGGTTGTTTGGGATTTTCATGGGATTCTCTTGACCAAAAACTCAGTTGAATGCAACACATACCTGCTACTGGAAGCCTCATTTAGTGACAAGAGATGTCCTCATGTTGGGCCATTTGGAATGAGAATGTTTACCCTGTTGGGAGTATATAACTGAAGTTTTCATCTAATAAGATCTCATAGTTAAGAGATTAACTTGAGTCTCTGAAAGAGCATTTGACCTAAATTATATTGAAACTGATAAAAGTTATGGGAATTTTTGAAGCTGGGTTAAAAGCATTTTGCAACATGTTTATTTATTTAGTCTTACAAAGAACATATTTTCTTGATTCTCACTTTTTTTCCTAATCTATCTATCTGCCGAGGTACATGGCCAGGGGTGATCACTGCATTCTTCTGAATTTTCTCTTACAAATGTACACATTACTCATTTTGTCTCTTCTAGTGTGTAGTTTTGAGGATCTACTTGATGTATGAGTGGTATGAAAGAGTTAAAATTTTTGATTTTTTTTGGATCTGACATTCCAATAAAAAAGAGATGTAAATAACTACTTAGATTAAAAATGAAGAATAAAAATGAGTGATAAATATCATAAAGACTGATGTTATAGACTAATGGTATAATTATCAATGAGAATCAAATTAAGTTACTTAAAATATTCTTTTTCAGCTCAATTTTTAGGATATATTATTAACCATGTCTCTTATTATTTCACACCTTAAGCAGTTATATGAGTTCACAGTATTGTGAAATATAGGGAAAATTCAGTGTAAACAGTTTTCATTAGATTTCTGTTGAGTTTTAGTTTGATTTATCTTCTATACTTATGTAAGGGTAAACTGTTCATATTCACCCCAGAGCCAACATCTCAGGTAGCCCTTTGGTTACCAACTTTCTTTACTCCTCTCTGTCTGGGTTGTATCTATCTCTGTTTGGTTTTGAGACCAGACTTTTGGGGATGTGCAGTATGTAGAAAGGCATGAGTGTATTTTCTTTCAGTTTATTTCATAGGAAAGAATCACTTGATAAAATACATTAGAGTTTTAGAAAATGGATGTTGCCATTGCAGAGTGTAAGTTATAACTAACATTACTCTGATATCTGGGCGATAATAATGTTCTACTATTAATGTTCTAGTAATTTCAAAAACATTAAGTACTTTTTAAATGTATGAGTGAATGATCAGTGGTAGGGACTAAACGTGTGACCTCTATCATTATTAAAGAATAAGAAACTACTGAAGAAAGAGGGCAGACGTGCCCAACTCTCCAAGTTCGAATCCCGCCCCGTGTGTGACTCTCAGCGAGTCTCATGGGGAAAAAAAAAGAAACTACTGAAGAAGGGATGAAGGGGTGTTCTAATGGCAATGAATACTCATTTATTCAGCCAACATTAATGGGGTACTTAATATAGACTAGAGTTCTTCAAAGCATTGAGTATAAACTGGCCATGAAGACAGAATTTACTGGTAACATGTATTTATCCAAGACTTGTCTAAATAATCTATAATTTGTCCATTGTTGCTTGTCTTAAAATGAATGTTGTGAACATCTCTAGGGAAAGAGTTCTGAAAAGACAAGAAAAATATGATTATAATGTTGGTAGAGTGCCGAATATGGTCTATTTGAAATCATTTGAACTAGTTCACTCCAGAAAGAGCCCTTCTATTTGTGAAGGACCTTAATCTTCCCAGATAATTTTCCTCTAATGTACCACTCCAAACCAAGTCCTAGAGTTTTCTTTTCTGCCTGACTTCTTAAGCCTCATCAGAGGCTGCTGAGCAATCTTTTTGAACATAAGCAAGGTGATCATTATCATCATTATGCTGTTACCCTTGAAGAAAGCATGCAAAGAGGCCAGGAAAAGATGCATAATTTAAGAAAACACAGAAACAAAGTGCTGCATAATAGCCCCTTTATTCTCCAAACTGCCACTGGATCTAATTGAGACTAAAACTGTACGTATACACACACACACACACACACACACACACACACACACACACACACACACATGCGCACATGCGCACATGCACACATACACACACACACACACACACACACACACACATACTTGCAAATATACTTATCAGATTGGTTTGAAGCATTAAAACAGACTGCAAACCACATATTATAGTGACCACATATGCTAGCTCTCCAATGTAGGTAACCCAACAGTTTAATGTTACCTGGAAAAGAAGGTGCTTAGTACTTTTAAGGTGGATGAATAAATTGTGTTTCTTAGCTATTCATCATGTCTGTCAGTTTCTATTCAGTATGGTTTTTGTGTGCTTGGGATTCCCCTTCAGAATCCTACACCCACCTCTCTATCAATTATTCTTACATAATTATACCACTAGACAGTTGCCCTTCACCACTGATGCCTGTGCCTGACTTGCAGGCCTAGGGGAATGTCTCTCTTCATTTCCCTTCTGTTGTACCTCAGATTTCCTTTTCTCCTCACCACTTGTCATACTCAGATATAGACCCCAT
Organism: Arvicanthis niloticus; assembly: GCF_011762505.2. Classification (NCBI taxonomy): domain Eukaryota; kingdom Metazoa; phylum Chordata; class Mammalia; order Rodentia; family Muridae; genus Arvicanthis; species Arvicanthis niloticus. The sequence continues at coordinate 80,844,280 of NC_047659.1, read as the reverse complement.
TTCCCAGTGTCTTTGGAGAGCTTCTTAAAGTCCAGGTAGTATAATTACCCGTCAAGCCTCCTTTTGTTTGCTGATAGGATTCAATAGTTTCACTCCTAGGAATTCAACCTCAGATCATTTTCAAGTCAGGGAAATTGTATTGAGCAAAACAACTGCTACAAAGAGAAAGGAACCTTGGGAGTCACACCTGGGCTAATATTGTCTGTAGCATTTACTAACCATTTCGTCTTAGAGAAGTAGTTTAATCTCTGAACATAGATTTCTTCATCTGTCAGATGGGTGGAGTATGTTAAATTGTGTAAATATTTCTGTGCAGTGCTTAGCTGATGGGCCATGCTGTAGATTCCTGCTTCCCACCTTTCTCCCTGTGCTCTCTGTCTACCTCTAATTCGGGATTCCTCAATTTCAACATTACACAATTTGGGGCCGGGTAACTAATTCCCATATCTCTCATTTAAGCTGAAAATTAAATGATGTTTAACAACAGCGCTGGTCTCTACTTATTGGGGGTGAGAAATTGTTTCTAATGGTAGTGACAACCAAAGTTGCTTCTACTTAAATATTCCCTGAGGGGTCAACATATCCTAGATAGACACTATTGTTTAAGCTATAAAAAATCTTAGTTTTTCTAACTCATTATTCAAATTTAGCTTACTTCTGATTCCTTAATCACTCTTGACAAAAGAAGAGGGTTTAATTTTTCTTTTAGTGGTATCTTATCCATCTTTAATTTATTCATTTTTCATACTTAACGTCATGTCCTCAATAATTTTCTTTGTACCCTTTGTATATTTCCAAGAGCCTGACATCCCCACTCCCCCTTTCTCTTTCTCTCACTGTCTCTTTGTCTCTCCCTCTCTCATTCTGTGTATGTGTGTAAACCAAGGACTTTAAATATGATAGGCAAGTAGTTACATACTTGTATGTACATATATACTTGGTTACATACCCATTTGAGAGTTATATTACCTAGTGAGCATTCAATATTTGCTGAACAAATGGGTTAATAAGTCCATTTTACTTATCGATAGCTCTCATCTATCTATCATCTACCTATCATCTATCTATCTGTTTCTCTCTGTCCATCAGTTTAAACATTAATGACATTATCTCTATATAAGAACAGGTGGATATGGGGCCTGGAGATGGTTAAGAGTGCTTGCTACTTTCACAGATAATCTCTAGACAGGTTCCTGACACCCACCTGCCAGCTTACAATCATCTTCAACTCCAGTTTAAAAAGATCCAATGCCCATATCTGGTCTCTGGGGAAACGAAATCTATACATGATGCCCATACACATATGTACATAATTGTTTAGAAGATACCATACAATCTTACAAAGAAAAGAAGCAATGAACATTACTACCTAGCTAGCTCTGATATCTATAAAGCTAAAATATCAACCAGTATGGCACAATAACCTGAAGGTGCAGTAGTGTCATGCATCTGTCTTGGCAGTAACCAGCATTTCTTTAATTGGACTTAAGAACCACAGAAGAAGGATGGAGACTATTTCAACAAAAACCAACCAAAATGCAGAGTTGTCTAGTACAGCCACAGTGGAGATATCTTCAAAATAACTACTGCACCCAAGACTCTGGTGTCATTGTGGAAGACAAAACAGAAAGAAGTATTGTAAGAACCAGAAGAACAGAGAGTTTTTTTTTTTTTTTTTTTTTTTTTACAAAACTGTATCTTCTAGAAACATTAGAAACTACACCATAAAGTCTCACCAATATGACTTCCTAAATATGAGCTGAACAAGGATGATAACAATAGACATTCTAAAGATAATGTGAAAAAGCACAGGAGGTCCCAGCCTTACAGAAAATGTACAAAAATCTAAGGAGTTTCAAGAGCAGGAAACTGTCTTCCCCAGCGAAGAATACACCAATTTTCTTTGTTATTGAAAATAGATTCTTCTCTCATACAATAAATCTAGAACACAGTTCCCCTCCTTCCACTCCTCCCAGCTGCCCATCCTACCTTTCCCTGTCCCCAAAATCAACTTTCCAACCTTTCAAAAAAAAAAAAAGCAGGCTTCCAAGATACAACAGCAAAACATGACAAAACAAAGTATAGTAAGACAAGGTAAAATCTCTAAAATTAAGACTGAACAAAACAACCCAAAGTGAGAAAAAGTGGTCCAAGAGCAGGCAAAAGAGTCAGACATACCCATTTCTACAGTTAAGAATCTGACAAAAAAAAACCATCAAACAAAAAAAACAAGGTAAGAGCCACAAAATATACACAGAGGACCTAGTGTAGAACCTGGCAAGTCCAATGCTTGCCATTTCAACCTTTGTGAACTCATATGCACCCTGCTTAATAGAATCAGTGGGCCATGTTTTACTAGTGCCCTTCAACCCCTATATCTGCCACTCCTCTCCCATAGAATTCTCCAAACTCTGATGGAGAAGGACCAATGGAGTCCTCCAATTTAAACCCTCCCTCCCTCTCTCTCTCTCTTCCTCCTCTCTCTCCCTTTCCCCCCCCCCTCTCTCTTGCTCCCTGTCTTCGTCCCCTCTCTCTCTATAATGTTTGGCTATGGGTCTCTGTATCTACTCCCATCTGCTACAGGGGGAAGCCACTCTGATAATGACTGGACAAAGCACCAGTCTGTGAGTGAGTATGGCAAATGTAGCAGAATATTCATTAAGAATGGGTTCATTGTTTGATTGTGTCTTGCTGTGTCTTTGACAAGTTCTGTTTGGCTCTACCCTTGGTCTCTGTGCTAACCAGTCCTGGCCATCCAAGCAGTGTCAGAATGGGATCCGTCTCCTAGAGTGGAACTCAGGTTAAATCAGACATTGGTTGGCTACTCTCACAAGTGCTGTGCTGTGTCCCCATCGCCCAGTCCCATCTTGCAGGAAAGGAAAATTATAGGTGAAAAGATTTGTGGCTTTGTACTTCTTATGCAAAAGAGACTAGAAAGTAGGGGTGGGTAGATGGGATGGAGGGGAGATTGTGCTGAGAGATAGCTAGAATTTGGGGTTCTTGGGGAGGTGACGTGGAAACCAAGTATAGTGAAAACTTCCTGGAATCTATGAAGTTGATCCTAGTAAGGACTCCTAGTAGTGGGGGATAAGGAGTCTGAACTGGCTATCTCTTGTAGTCAGGCAAGACTCCCAGTGGCCACACAGGGTTGCATTTGATTGAGTTGTTGGCCAAGGGGGAGATCACCCAACAACCCAGCTGCTGCTAAGACAATGGGATGATCCTCTGCAAACTGACAGTATTGCTATTTTAAAATTTTCCATTTATGGCATTTTGATGTAGTAGCACCTAAACAGTGATTTATTAAAATTATACAATTGTATATAATTCTGATCTCTTAGATTTGTATCTCTAACAAGTTGTTCAAATGCAAAATATAAATAAATTAGATAAAAGTTAATTTTTAAATTCTTGAACACTACACATTATTGGCATTGATTATGATTTGATAATCCAAAGTACTCACATTCTAATATGTTTTATGTTTGGCTCAGTGTGCAGTTTTCTAAAAGCCATTTATTTTAGAGGTGTTATATTGTGTTTTCATTATAATATATTTTAATTAGTATGAACTAATTTTAGGTATTTTTGTTGGCTCTGCCTGGCTTCATTATACTTGCTCATTTAGTTAGAACTAAATTACCTGGACAAATCTCTCCCCCCTTTTTTTCCTTTGCTACATATAACACTAATCACTGTCTGTGGTGATGTCCTGGGTAAAGTCTGTGTTGATGGGTCACTGATAAGTTATAATTGACTATTACACAAACAAACAGGAATGATTGATCTTCTAACTTGCCATAGCATATTAAATTAAAAAACAAAATCAGATGCTATAATCACCTCTGTACTTTTGCATTTCCTCTTCCACAGCCCACTCTTGCATATTTTCTAAGGAGTAAGCAAAGGAATAGCATGTGAAGTTTGAATGGACAGATATGGGGAAGAGATATTTTATACTGATGATGTCTTTTCCCTCCATTCTTCCTGGGGAAGCAGACTCTGCAGTCCTCATAGAGTATGCCTTGATGATCATTGCTGAATGGACAGGGGTCAAGAGGTTGACTGGCTTGCTTACTAGCTTACCTGGACAAGAGAACCATCCATCTCTTTGGATTCTTTCTGTTTGGACCTTAGAATCCAGATTCAAAGTTGATCATGGTGGCATCCATCGGTAATCTCATCAAGTGGGAAGCTGAGGCAGTTGACGGGTTTGTAGCCAGGTGGGAATCATAAGCAAGCTCTGGGCCTGAGATGTAACTCGGTTGTACAGAGTTTGCAAAGCATATGCAAGATCTTGTGTTCAGTTACTAGCACTGCAACAACAACAACATACATACAACACACACACACACACACACACACACACACACACACAAAACAGCATCTCTACCATCACCAAAAACAATTAAAGAAAACATCAAAAAATAAAGAATGGTGGAGTGAGAAAAGAGATGCTAGGTTACTTTCTATAAAAAAAAAATCATCCCTCAAATTGGTGAGAGAAACCATGGTAGCAAGAAAGAGATCACTCAGGTGTGACCATAGAATAAATAGCTGGGCAGAAACATTTAGCTGTCACATTCACCTTAGAGTCTAGCCTTGTGCCTGGCACATAGCAGGAGTTTGAACATTTTTCCAGCTGTCTGCAGTTTAGCTCTGGCTAGATGGAGAGAGAAATTATGGTGTCTTCTCTGCACTTCTTTTTCTTATAATACAGACTTGCTTTGGTTATTTGGTCCATCTAAGCAGTTTTCCGTTTCTTGCACCTCGGTTGTTCAAAGCTAAGAGGCAAGGCAGCATGAGGCACTTAACTCCAGCTTCTGCTTCCTCTTAACTGGCCACCAGCTCAGACCTTTAAATGAGTAGATGGTCAGGTTATATTGAATTCAATGGGTATTCCCTGTCATTTGTGGATATGATCTGCGTCTTCCAATTCATATGACCTTTAGAGTTTATAGAAGTGTTTAACACTAATCAAATAGAAAGGCAATCTCTTTAGAAGCTGCTTTCAGTTCTGCCTTACCATTCTAGGCTGCTTCCTGCTGCCTGGCTAGAAATCACACACTTGCATGGCTTTTGGTTGTTTGAATGTTAAATCCTGTGTTCATTTCTTTCACAAAGCATCTTTTATACATGGTCATATTTACTGAGCAAAGTGTGGTGAGTGACAATCTATACAGTTTGAAAATAAGGTAACCAGAACAAATGAATTCCTTATGTCTTGGTATTTTATTTATTTATTTATTTATTTATTTATTTATTTATTTATTGCTTTTTCTCTGTCCTGCTCTGTGCCTGGGAGACAGACAATACCTGCACTGTTTTCCCCCACTGCATTTCAATTAGGTTTGGCCAATGAGAGGCAATGCAGGAGAAGAGAGGGTGGGGGTGGTGAGAGGTTTAGGTATGGAAGCTTCCTCTCTGCTCAAGGTTATAGCCAGGGAAACTCCCTGGTAAGGTCTTACTGGCCTTGAACTTGCCATCATTTTTTTTTTCTCAAGTTCCTAAGTGTTAGGACTATAGATCTGCTCTGTTACCCACAAGAGTTGGTCATCTCTCCCATGAGCAGAGCTGCTGTATATGAGCCTCTTTCCTGAGGTTCAGAATTTAGTGATACCAAGAACTGTATTTTCTTCTCCCTCTAAACCTAAGCCTAGGTGTGGAAGTTGTCTGGGATTTACTCTTTTCTAGATATCTTAGCATTTGCCATTGCTTTCTTCATGGATAAAAAATTGATGTAATCTACTGATTCCATTTACTGTTGTTCATATGTACATGTGTTCAGGACTGACCACTAGGGATTGGATAATCTGTCACAGAACTCATCTCTAGAGAAAAGTGACTCTCCCTTTCTCAGAATCTATCCGTTACCTGTAACTCTTCCTCTCATCAGGGGATCTTGTAACTTTAGAATTTTAATAATGATTCTTAAACACTTTAACCTCACTTCTAGCCCACAATTGAACAGACATAATGGAAAAGAGAAGTTATTAGGATACAGGGGGAAGTGGGCCTATTTAGAAATTGTTCTTTGGAGCAAATCCCATTTGCATTGTTAGGAAACCAGCAGTTCGGTTTATAGGTCAGCAGCAGCATCTTGATCCACTCACAAACACTTCATGAGTATACCCACAGTCCAGTTCAGCAGTGTCTGGATAGCAGCAGCAGTGGCATGACTTAGCAGGAACAGTGAGGCTTCAGGTGAATTGACACTAGTCAGCAGGAGGGACCAGGGACACCAGAGAGATTCTTTGCTGTGCCTCTCTCAACAAAGTGAAGGTCAGCAAAGATAAGAGACCAAGATGTATTGCAAAGCTAGCTATGTAAGGAAGCCTCCATCCCTATCCACTGGGTCATATTTATACTCTCTTCAAGCATCACATGTCCTCCACGGTCTTGCCTCACCATGTGTCTCTCTTCACCATGTGAGTTGGTCTTAGCAAAACTCCATGTGAGTCTTATATCAGCTAGCATCACTCTGTCAATCAGCCCGAGTTCACGGAAGCAACAAGAAGATGCAGAAACCTCAAAGATTTTTTTGGTGCATTTCTCTATATGGAGTCATGACAACTCAAGCTCAACAACACAATGTAAAGTGAACGAGTACATGCATGTCCTTAGTGAAGAATCCTTCAGCATGTGTCCTTTCACATGCTTGCTTTAGCAAAACATCCTTCCACCCGTGTCTGCTTCAGGAAAATAAATACTCCTTCATGTGTTTATTCCAGAAAAATACTATCTGACACAACTGACTTTCCAAAGAACCCAGAAGTTTCTATTTCAGTGCCATGGCCACTGGTGTTTTCATTACGGAATTTGAGCGACCATATTTTTTTTTATTTTATTTTATATGTGATGTTTCCCTGTCATGTCTAGAAGAGTCTTTGGGCTTGGAGATGCCCGCCCAAAGTATACCATGTTCATTGTCTCTCTATTTACAGTAGCTAGAAAATGGAAAAACCTAAACATACTTCAATTAATAAAAGAGAGTAAAAATGTGGTACATATACAAAATGGAATACTATTTAGCTATAAAGAAAAATTAAAATAAATTAAATAAAAAATAAAATTGGGGAGGGGGCCCTGTTCCATGGGGAAGACTATTTCTCCCACTCTCAGTATTTCTTAGTTATCTGTATTCTTTGTCTAAAGTTGAGGCCTCTCCAACTTTCCCTATAATGTCTATTTGCATCCTTTCTGCTCAGATCTTATTCAGGTAGGCATGTTGTTGAGATTTCATGGGTGTAGCTTCTTGAACATTTCTAGAAGATATAATCTCTCAGCAAAGTTCTTATTCTCCTGACTCTAACAATATTTCTGCCTCCTCTTCCAAAATTCTCCCTGAGCCAAAGGAACAGGAGTTGTGACATAAATGTGCCAGTTGGGACTGAGTGCCACGTGATCTCTTGGGCTATGCATTTTGACCATTATAGTTTTAGTAACAGTCCCCATCTCTTATGAAAAGAAGTTTCTTTGATGAAGGATATGTAACAACAGTTAAAGAAACAGAAGCTACCAATTTAAGAAAGTGCAATGGTTATACATGGGAGGACTTGGAAGGAGGAAAGAGAAGGGGGGAATTATTTAATTAGAATATAATTTCAATACTTATTTTTACTATTTTAAAAATCTTTTTTTTTTTTATGAAAAGACCCAAGTAAAGTTCATATCCTTCCACCTATTTTGAGTTTTCATTTCAGTGGGGGAAGAGATAACAACCGGGTATTAACTGCGTTGTCACATAATTGTGAATGATATGGAGAGAGACAAAAAGGGGTCACTAGAATGACACAAACCACTGTAGTAATTGTAACCAGGTAAGGCCATCTTAGCATTTGAGAGAAGGAAGCGCTTCTGAGACAAATAAACCATGCAAGGTCCTGACAGAGACATATTTGGAATTTTGAGGCTCATAAAAGCCAATAGAATAAATAAAGGCTCTGGTAAATGGCAAGAAATGAGAGTAAAATACTCTTTATGCTCCTTATCTGTTGAGGGCTGCACTGAATCCCTGGTTGCAAGGAGAGGAAAAAAGTATGAAGATGAGAGGATAGATGTTGTCAGGTTGCTAGGACAAAAACAAAAACCCAAGATGCTCAAATAAAACTTATAAATTCATAGCATTGTCTGGTATATAGTGGGTTGCATCTCACTCCTTCTTCCTGTTATATGGCCTTATTCATAATGCTGAATTTGACCTAAACATCTTGGCCTTCTAGGCCTTATCAGATGCTTCCTAGCAAGGCTTTCATGGTGTTCATTATTCATTCATTCTCTCAGCAAGGACCATGATAAATTTTATCATAATCTGCACAATCCCATATGTAGGATCTTTAGGTATATTTTTCCTGTATAGGACTGTAAGATCTACAGGAACCTCTTGGCACTTGTATATGTATATGTATATGTATATGTATATGTATATGTATATGTATATGTATATGTATATGTATATGTATATGTATATGCTCTAGTCTGGGGCCTGGCCTATTACAAACATCTCTAAGAAAAATGTCTAGAAGAAATAGGAAAATAATCTACACTCTCTTCAACATGATTTTAATCTCATGGAGACTTTCTCCTGGGGAATTCAAATGCCACTGGTTTACTCAGACTGAACTATATATAAAATTTCTGTGCTGTGTACAAGAAGAAAACTCTGTGTGGCTTAATGATTAACGTTCATAAATGTTTCTGAGTGAAAGATAATCTAACAACTGATTTATAACATGATTCACATCATCTGGATGTGTGTTGGGGATAAGAAGTTATAAGTTAGAAATAGACTAATCTTACACATCCTTATAAAAACACAATGAGACTTTTAGCATAAATATGTTTTTCCCTCATGTTACATCCCAAAGGACCTTGCAAAGAGGCCTTTGAATATTTCCTAAGAGAAGAACCATTATGAAGGAACAACACCATGAAGACTTCACTTCCCTCATTTATATTTGGCAACATTGATGGCTGTATGTGTAAGAGACAAAGACAAAGTGATCTGAGTGCCCTTGGTTGACCGTGAAGCCTGAAAAGCCCTGGAGAGGGGCTGGGAGTGGGGAGCTGTCATCCTTCCACCTGGTACTGGTTGCATGGGGAATGCCAAACAGGCCAGACAGCATCTGACACCCTGCTGCAAACAAAGCTATATGGACTTGGGACACATGGTTCTGGTTATCTGGGAGAGTGTTTTTCAAAGGCTAAAATGCCTCCTCTTTGCTTGGCCCTTATTTCAGAGAGGCTCCTGTCCAGATGGGAGAGCCACCTGAAAAGCACACTTACAAACACAGGGGTTCCAGGGTCTATGGGGTGCACCTTTTTTTTTTTTCTTAGCACCATAGTAAAGTGCTTCAAAATCATGGTTCTTCTGGGGCATCTGAAGTAGTGTGCATGTGGTGTTCATTGAAATGTTGTCTTGTCAGAATTTCTGGCCAAAGCACTCACTCTCTACCCATGAAACATTGCCTGTGTCCTGGACAACCCCACAGCCCAAGAGACAACAGATACAGCTGTACATTTGCTTGTATCTGTATACCGACATGCTATTGTTTCTGAATAAATTTTATTTTTGGATATCAAAAGGAACACATAAACTATCAAAAATATTTTTTATTGTTTATCTAATTATTTTGTACATTTCATATTTTCATTTGTTAAATTAGGCATCCCTACCAGATGTGTAGGACCCGTGGCTAATATTTAAACAATTAGATATCCCTTCCTGGACTTTACCTCTAAGTTAGTTGAAGTGAAGGAACAATAGTGATTTAGAATTTATTCAGTCAGTGTCTGTGTGGTGGTGGCTATCATGATCATGTCAGGGCTGAGGTGATGCCAAAGTATGTAGGTGCAATGGTAGAAGCAGTAACATCCTGAGTAGATGTATTCAGATTTAGTTTTTTATCCAGAGCTCCAGAAGCCTTACAAAATAGCCTCCTATGATGTTGTGCTTTGGAGTACATGAACCAGAGTTAATTTCTGTTTATTAGTTGGGATTTACTTGTTTACATTTTTTCTAACTGTGTCTTGACTTTTAGGTTTCAGCATCATGGCGGCTATGAAAATGAGTTGCTACAATCTCTCAGTGTGGGGAATGTAATGCTTTATGGCTGTAGCTGCAGCTCCCCTGTATATTCCACTGTATTGACTCTCAGGTGTCTCTCCCTAGAGGTAGCTCCTGGATATCTAGACTCCTGAAAAGCTGGATGTTAGATCAGTGAAATTTTCTTTCTGTGCTGCTGTGGTAGGTTCTTTCTACCCACCTTCTTCCCTTCATTTTGTCTTTATACAGGTATCAAACCTAACATTACCTGAAGGCCTTCTGTACCATGTCTTAATCCCTCCCCCTAATACAGCTCTTTCACAATCAATTGCATCTAATAATCTGCCTCTCGGATAACTTCAGCTGACTCTTAAACATCATTTGTGTGCCTAAGTTTAGTTCACATAGACTTTCTAATTGTAGTCTAAGAGAAACAGACACAGTATGATAGCTCATAGCCTTACCTTTGATCCATTTCTTCCACTGTCCTGAAGGTGATCAGCTGATATTTTCAGATTGTGTGGCTAATAGCGTAGTAACTTGTCTAAAAAACAATCTCCTCCCCTTTCTTTGTTTTTCTGGCACAGAATACTGCTGTGATTTGGGGGTGTAATATAATACTCTAAAAGTGTCCCTTCTCTCAAAAATAGAATCAATTTCTCATAACTACCTTGAAGCTAAAATTCAATTTCTGGTCACATTGCATCCACCAGGTCATACCTGATGCCAAAATCTTCACAGCATTCACCATCATGGGAACCTGTTTTTCACTTTATTGAACCTGTGGTGGCTTATGTTAAGAAGCAAATTAAGCTCTGCTTTTACATTCTATAATTCTGCATATTGGAAAACTATAACTACGACCAAAGGCTTTGTAAAGCAGAGTTTGCTTTAAGGATACTATCTAGAGATAGTACTTACAGCTGTAGCCAGATACCTACTCTAGAATTTTGCAGTAATAAACTGAAATATTGAATTCTAGCTGCTGCTAATCTCAAGAAAAGGCAACATAAAAAACAGATTTAAAAACAGAGTCCTAGACACTCTCTCTCTACATTAATATATATATGATATATATGATATATATATATATCATATATATGTTATGTAAAATATTTATATGTAAACTATTTTCCTTCCTATTTCCCCCACCCAGTATGACTTACAAGGAACTGCTGAACTGTCTAGAAATTGGTTCAATCAGATATCCAGGATGGAAATACTAAGTACATGCTTTATAAATGTTATAACCACAACTCTTGGGAACTTACTAATTCATTTTTCTTAGGAAATCTTTCTGTTAGTCAATACTTAGGAAGCTATACTTGGCTTTCCCAGTAATACCAGAACCCCTTGATAGTTATGACTCTTTTCCTTACAATATGAATGTTTCTAGAAAGCTTGCATCTAAATTCCAACACTGTAAGATCTAGCTTTTGTTCTGCTTGGAGATATAGATCTTCATCCCTGTCAGACTGTACTACTGTACTAACTCACAAGCTCTTATATTTATTGCAGTAACTCAGTAACAAGTTAGTAGGAAGAATCAGATGAGGCATCTAACTAGAGGTGAGGTTTTAAGATTTTTCCCTGACTCACTAGCACATTGTGGTTAGCTAGGTTTCCAGTATCAGGCATGATCTACCTCTTGTTGCGTAGGTCTTCATTCCAATTAGAGAGCTGTTATCCAGTGCCAGACAGTAAGCCCTGGAAACAAAGATACAAGAAACATTATATGACTGAAAAGGTTATGTTTAGAATTATATGAATATGTTTTATGCCTGTAATAACAAGTAGTGAAAATGGAGACATGTATTTGAAGGAGAGCAGAGAGGAGTATAAGAGAAGGCTTGGAGGAAACAAAGGAGAGAGATAAATGTAATTATATTGTAATCTCAAAAATTAAAACAGAAAGAAAGAAATGAATTCATGTAAAGATGTAGCCTGACATTTCTGTTTTCTTTCTTTGTTTGTTTCTTTCCTTGTTTCTGTCTTTGTTTCTTTCTTTGTTTCTTTTTTCTTTGTTTCTTTTTTCTTTCTTTCAACAATTGAGAGTCTTATACCATAGCTCAGACAGGTTCCTGTCACACTGTATCACCAGGGTTGCTTCAAACTCATAGCAATCTTTTTACATTAGTGTCTATGATGTTTGGATTACAGATGCGATCTACTATAATTGCCTTGGGCAGGGTATGGGGGGGGAGTACAGTTCTGAAATTCCTTTTATTATCCTTTGAACCTCAGAGTTTTTGAAAAGTCAGGTGGAGCAAGGAACATTTTTAGGTAAGACTTTATCTTAATACAGGAATGGAAAGTAGAACTTCTCTTAAATTTCTGAGATCTTCTCATGAGTTCTAAGGACTCTTGGCCACTGGTAAATGGGGTGCTTCACTCTTTGAGTATTGTTTTCAGTAATTATTTTTGAGCTACTTTACTAAAGAAGTGCAATGAGAATGCCTGCAATATTACTATAAATTTTTACTTTGAAAGATTGGAAATATTCTTGAATATTTACAACAACTTATAGAAAGGGAACTGCTCCTTAATGGCGAGGAGTTAGTGCAAGTTTGTAAGAAAGAAGAACCTCTGAAATTTTCTAGGCAAGGGCACCCCTCTATGTTTGCTTCCTGTTAAGATTCATAGCACTGCTACAGTATTTACTAATTTTCAAAAAATTTCCCCAATATATGACCTCAATGGTATACATTTGTTTTAACAACTGAATGGATATAATCATGATATATATATATCTGCCTAGGTTCATTTCGTACTAGAAATATAAAGACAGCATACTTGCAGGTGAATCTGTCTTCTTCCATTGAACTTGTATGCAGAATACTTTCTTCCCCTACTATTTCCCCTCCCTGGGGAGGTGCCCATGGATGTTGATGAACTAAACTTAAAAAGGTCAACCTGTCTTTTAGGCATTGGGTGTCTGGGAAATGGAACAGCTGTTAGCCTTTGCAATGGAGGTTTATCTTGGTCTAGAATCACATCTGTAAACATGATGTCAGTCTCAACTAGTTGTTCAATGATGAATATAGTGCCTACCTAGCCGTTGCAGTGCTCCTGGTGGTCCTTTCCTCCTAGCTGAAGACAGGAAACTAATGGAAATAATAAAGGAAGGTGAAGATATTTTCATCTACCTATGTGAATAATTGTTCTTGGGCACTCTTAGGGCAGATTCACTTATCCATGTCATAGCAACTGTGGCTGCAACTTTTGGTTGAACTCACAGGTTATATATAAAGAATGTCCAGCTTCAACCCCTCACTCACACCTTTTCAATAAGGAATATGACATGAGGGTGATGAGCAACCTTTTTTTACCATCCATTGGTGACTCCTCTAGGTTCCTCTGAATCACTGGTGAATTGCATCCTTCAGAGTTGAATAAAAACCATCTTATTCACGCTTTTACATGCATATGCACAAAACCCATTGTATAATTACTTCTCTTTTGCATTTGATGCTCCACAGTGCTGTCTGTCCCCCCTCTTTTGTGTGTATAAAAACATATATATGTACACATAGCAGTCCGCATTTTAGACTAACTTGTGCAGTTTATATTAATTAAAAGCAAATGAATAAAAATAATGAGACTAGTCCTGAATAAGGATTTATATTTGAACTTCAAATCTTTAACACTTCATTTTAATATCTGCCATTATGGTAAGCCCCATAAAAATACACACTATATCAGACTACCTTTTACTCTTTTAAACATTATGTTTAAAGTTAGAAATACATTTTACTCTAAATAACTGTATGTCTTGCTAATGCTTATCCAAATAGATACCTCCTCCACACACCCAAAAGCATAAAAATATTGTGGAAAGCCTGCTATGGGCCCAGTTACTTAGTCTTGGTAGCAGTGACATAAGAACCTCTCCCCTGTCTCCTTTCTCTCTCAACGTTTTTCTTCAGTTCTATTTATTTGCATGTTTAAGGTGCACAGATTATATCTAGAAATTCTAATTCTATTGAAAGCCATAAAGTAGGAGAAATACAATGATGGTAGTTTTTCACCTCCATTGTAGCTGGGAGAGAAGTGTCTATTTATGAAAGCCTCCACTGCACTTCCCCTAATTGTAGCTCATGGTTACACCCACAAGGGAGATTGAGCAAATGTGTAATTGACTTTTCTAGTTTTGTACAGACATAGAAAAATATTCATTATAAAATGGGTAACATAAGCCTGCACCATAAATTTTATCTTTTACTACACTGTATGAGACTTGAAACTACAGAATAAATAACTATGCAAAGAGGGTGATTTAATCCTTTAATAATCATTGGCATCATGAGTTCATAGTTATTAAATGTGAAGTTACTTTAAGGCCACAACAGATCCAAAGACCTGGCTTCTTAAATTCCATGCCCCAGGGATCCATTTAAATGACATTCAGATTGTTTGTGTCCCCAAGTAGTGTGTTTTCCTGCTAGGTCAAGTTCCAGCAAGGACTCCCTTGTCCAGTGCTTCAGACGTTTCAATTAGAGCTTTACATCTTAATATATTATGACTTATTTACTGGTTTATAGTTTTGTTTATATTCTACAAAATATTCATTTTAAAACATTAATATTGGTTTTGCTTTTCTTTTTAAACATACTATTTTAATAAATTTTTTGAGACTTTTTAGATACTCTACACTAATCCTTCTAACTCCTCCAAGGTCTACTCCTCATCCCTCACACCTGCTTTCAGATTTCTGTCTGACTAGAGTCCAGGCTGTATTGCCCATGTACTCATGACTGTGGGCCTATGGACTGGAGCATGAACAGCTTTCAAAAGGTTTGTTTTTTTAAAGGTAAAAATATATTGTCTATTGTTTAAAACAAGTAGGTAGTATTGTTTTTTTCTAAGACCACAGGAAAATATTTCCATTTATTTTTTTCCTGTTTCTGAGTCTGTGATCATCATGTCCAAATTTTATTCATGATGATGTTAAATGTGTTTCCTTGGAATTCCTTTAGAACTAAGCTTACTGCTGTCTTTGTAGATAGGAATATTTTCAGTTGTTGGCCAACTATGAGATTTTTTTCTCTATGGGAAAATCATTCATTCATGGCTACTATGCTAACTTGTAATGGTTTATCATCTATGATTTGGATTTATAAAATCATTTGTATATTTACAGATAATAATGGTTTTACTTCCAACTTTTAAGTACTACCTACTCTCTTTTATGAGTTTTCTTTTCCTGTTGCATTAGTTAATTGCTGCACAGTATGTTAAACACTAATATTAAGAAAACATTATTTTAATGTCTTTTACTTCGTGAGAATGGTCCCATTGTTTCCCCCATTAATTAGAATTCTGGCTCTGAGTCTTCTTACAATTTTCTTAGAATGTGTTTTCAGAAGAGGGTGTTACATTTTATGAACTACCTTTGCCACATCTTTGGAAATAATTACCCTTTGAAAACTAATGATTTAATCAGTTTTTCTAATGGTTCATTTATTTCTTTCATTCTTGTTTATTAATGTACATGTATAACACTGAATTTTTCTTGACTATTTTATCTTTACAGTATAAATAAAAAACTGGCACTTAGTTACGATTTTTTCTAAAATTGCCTTTCAGATTCACTTTTGAAATATTTTCTCTTATAATTGTACAACAAAGAAAGAATCTTAGAATTTCTCTAAGGTCCATTTTTGTTGTATATTCCATGTTGTTGACTTCTAGTTTTTCCTTTTGAACTCCCTTTCTCCTTTGCTTTAATGTTATTTTTAACAAGCAAATACTTTTTTATTGCATATTTTATTTACATTTCAGATGCCATCACTTTCCCCTCCCTAGAAAACCCCTATCCCATCCACCCTTCTCCTTTTTGCTTTTATACAATTTTTTTAATGTTAACGAAAGGCTTTATAAGTTTGGTAATGCTCAATACCAAGATGTCCACACAATCAGAAGTGTAACCCAATACCCAACCTAGATATATCAGCTATCTTTGACTGGCAGAGACACAGAAACATCTGCCTTCATGTTTCCCCCAGCCCTCCCTCCCCCCATTTTTCTCATCACCTAGTTCCTTCTCTCCTTCTCCTCCTCCTCTCCTTACTCCTCCTCTTCCTCTCCTTACTCCTCCCACCTTAGCTCTTCCTACATATCACCCTTCCTGTTAAAATAAAACTTTTCTCTCAAAATACAATTAGAGCATAACTATACCAATTTGTGTCAGTAAGGTACAAGATAGACCTAAACCCAGTCCATCATTTTGTTGACTAACCAGAACCTCTGTCATCTCTACTAACTAAAAGACTTAGTTCTGATCCTGGCTTTTTTTTTTTTTTTTTTTTTTTTTTTTTTTTTTTTTTTTTTTTTTTTTTTTTGCCTTAGAATGAGTGTCAGCTGAAAACCATCCTCTCAATTTTTTTTCTCTCAAAGTAAATAGCCAGGATTGGCTACGAGGCTATAAGTCTTCAACCCCATCAGAAATCCAGAATGACTGAGTTAACTAAAATTATGGAAAGCATAAAGCATAGCTTCTAAAACTTAGCCAATTTATAGAGACCTCTGAACATTGGACAGTCCCTATACTACAAAATGTTGGAGCATCTGATCTTCAGCCTTCTGGCCCAGGATTATCTGACAGACCTGGTGATGCAGAATTATTAAGGGCTGATTACTCTGTATTGGCAGATATAATCAGTCACCTATTCCACAAGTGTTTCCTTTTCTGGACAGTAATTTGTCTGTAGATGAAAAGAGGCAATTCTTGTGGCTGTCTCACCACAACTGGAGTATATCCAAAGATGCTCAATTTTTTCTTAGAATCCAAGATAGGAAGCTGTCAGGAGCAGACAGGTCTCTAATCAAAATGAATATTAATACAGAAATGTTTGTAACATCAATTCTGTGGACTTCTGACATTTTGAAAACCAACTATCCATGTAAGGCAATCTGGACTGTTGTTTGTTCATCCCTCTCAGCTATTTCTAGATAAAATATAGAAAACACCTTAACCATAAACTCAGAGCCATGAATTTGCTATAGGCCCTTAACTCACAGGCTAACAATTTCAAATCAGTTAGAAAAGTTAAAGAAGGACTGGGTCTAAGCCTTGTATTCCTAAATGTTTTATACAGGCACAATGCCTATGAGAGTAACAATATTAATCTCACTTTCATATCAATAAGCCCTTTTCCCTTACAGCATTTAATATTCTTTCTTTGTTTTGTGCACTTTGTGTTTTAATTATTATGTGACCGGAGGTATTATTTTTTATGGTTTTGTCTTTTTGGAGTTCTATAGGCTTCTTGCATGTTTATGGGCATCTTGTTCTTTAGATTAGGGAAGTTTTCTTCTGCAATTTTGTTGAAGATATTTATTGGCCCTTTAGGTTGGGAGTTTTCACTCTCATCTATACCTATTATCCTTAGGTTTGGTCTTCTCATTGTGTCCTGGATTTCCTAGATGTTTTGTGATAAGAACTTTTTGTACATTGTGTTTTCTTTGACAGTTGTGTCAATATTTTCTGTGGTATTTTCTACACCTGAGATTCTTCTATCTCTTGTATTCTGTTGGTGATGCTTGCGTCTATGACTCCTGATTTCTTTCCTAGGTTTTCTATCTTTAGGGTAGTCTCCGTTTGTGATTTCTTTATTATTTTTACTTCCATTTTTATGTCCTGGGTGGTTTTGTTCAATTCCTTCACCTGTTTGGTTGTGTTCTCTTGTAATTCTTTAAGGGATTTTTGTGTTTCCTGTTTAAGGACTTCTACCTGTTTACCTGTGTTCTCCTCAAATTCTTTGAGAGTGTTATTTATGTCCTTCTTAATGTTCTCTAGAATCATCATTAGAAGTGATTTTAAATCTGAATCTTGCTTTCCTAGTTATATGGGGAATTCCAGACTTTATTGTGTGGGAGAACTAGGTTCTAATGATGCCAAGTACCCTGGGTTGCTGATGCTTATATTCTTGCGCTTGCCTTTCCTCATCTGGATCTCTTTAGTGCTACCAGCTCTGTCTCTGACTGGAGCCTGTCTTTCCTATTATCTTGGTTGTATCAGAACTGTGTGGGGTGGTTGTTACTACTGGGGTTAGAGCTGGAGCCCAATATCTGCTCAGTGCTCAGGCACAGACAGGAAGGAACCAGTGCTCCAGGCCAGGAGTGACTTCCTGAGTCCTAGTGGGTTCCAGTTACTCCCTGTTTGGGACTGGCATTGCTTTCTCCTTACCTAAAAGACTGCCCGGGTTAGAGCTCCTGTGAGGCCTGCTTCCTCTGGGTTCTGTGAGATTGGGGGCAGAGCTGCCACCTGGGATCTGCTCAGTGCTAGGGCCCAGATCAGAAGGAACTTGCTTTACTGTTTTATTTCACACATTTTAGTTAGAGAATATTCTCTTCATCTTTTTCTCAATTCTGCAATTTATAAAAAATTTGATTGACTCAATATATACTTATATTTCATAATCTTGATATTTGAAAATTTTACTTTTTAATTAGACATTATATAGTTATATGTAAACTATATGTATTTTATAGTGATATCACTTTAGACTTTGGAATATGTAAAATTGTATCTGAATTAATATACCCTCAGATTAGTAATTTAAAGCACATACACCTAACATTTCAGTCTGTTTTTAAATGTCTACATATATTATTTTGCCTTATAATTTAGTTCAAAAGAATATGTAATTGTTAGATTTAGAAAGTTTTTGGCATCTGTTCACTTACAGTGTGCTCATCCACAGAAACTTACAGAAGTCAGCCAACAACTTTCAGGGCTTGGTTTTCTTCTTCTACTATGTCGGACCCTGTTATGAAATGTGAGTCGTCAGATTTGGCAACAAGTTCTAGTACCTACTGATATACCTCACTGACCCCTGTCAAATAATGTAAAATAAAAGCTTGGTTATTTTTAAAGTCCCTTGATGTCTTTACTGATTTTTTATTTGATTTTAATATTGTCTAGCATGACTATAACCTCTATTGTGTATTATTTAGCCTTAGCTAGTATGACTTTTACATTTTTTCTTTTCCTTTATTGGATATTTTCTTTATTTATATTTCAAATGTTATCCCCTGTGCTGGTTTCCCCTCTGAAAACCACCTATCCATTTCCCCCTTCCCCTGTTTCTATGAGGGTGCTCCCCCACCCACCTATTCCTGCATCCTTGTCCTGGAATTTTCCTACACTTGGTCAAGAAGCCTTCACAGGACCAAGGGCCTCTCCTCCCATTGATGCCTGACAAGGCCATCTTCTGCTACATATGCAGCTAGAACCATGGAAAACCTCACCATATCCTTCAGTCCTTCCTCTAACTCCTCCATTAGAGACCCCACTGGGGACCCCATGCTCAGTCCAATGGCTGGTTGTGAGCATCCTCCTCTGTATTTGTCAGGCTCTAGCAGAGCATCTCAGGAAACAACTATATCAGACTCCTGTCAGCAAGCACTTCTTGGCATCCATAATAATGTGTAATTTTGGCAACTGTATATGGGATGGATCCCCAGGTGGGGAAGTCTCTGGATGGCCTTTCCTTCAGTCCCTGCTCCACAATTTGCCCCCATATTTCCTCCCATGAGTATTTTGTTCCCCCTTTTAAGAAGGACTGAAGCATCCACACTTTAATCTTCCTTCTTCTTGAGCTTCATGTGGTCTGTGAATTATATTTTGTTCATTCCTAGCATTTGGGCTAATATCCACTAATCGGTGGGTTTTTTTTTCCCACCCTTAACCACTGCATTTCTTCCAGGTACATATGCCGCAGAGTTGGGATTGGGCATTTGATATCCAAACTCTTTTTTTTTTAAATAGCTAATATAAGGAAACCCATTGCTATTATTTGTATGTCTGTTTTTCTGTTCTTGTATTTTATAATGTAGCTTTTATTTTTTCTTAAAGCTTCCCTGTTGTGTGTTGTGTTGTTTTGTTTTGTTTTGTTTTGTTTGCTCTAGGTTCTGAGGAACTATAAGGACTGTGTTTTTGGAGTTGAGGATGTAGCTGCCCAACATGATCAAATCCTGGGACATAAAGCTTGCACCATACATGCCAGGCATGTTGGCATAGAGGCAGGAAGATCAGAAATTTAAGGGCATCCTCAGCTGCACAGCAAGTTTGAGGACAGTCTAGGATTGTGAGAACCTGTTTCAAAAATAGTGTTTTATTTTATTAGATTTTAATCATAATTTTACACACTGAAATCAGATCTTTTTAAAAAATCCAACATATTTATTGTTTCTTTGGGAATTTTGTATCATGCACTCCAATCATACTCATTCTCCAGTCCTTCCATGTACACACTTCACCTTTGTGGGCTCCTCTCCCCCCAAAAAAGTTAAAATTCAAATAAAAAAATGTTCAATTTGTGTTATCTATACACTCACTGGAACATGCTCAGACTCTCTGTGGCCTGCTCCTTAAATACAACTGAGACTTTCCTCTACCACATGCCCTCCAGAAGCCATCAGTTGTATGGCACCAACTTGTATAGCCCTGTCACACGTTTTAAGAGTTCTCTTCAATGCCTTCCTTTTTAGGCTGCTACTTTTGGGGGTACTGGGAGTTGGGGTGAGGTAGAGGTTGTCATAGAAGCCCTCTATGTTCCTCTGTCTCAGTTGTATATTTGTGGTCTTCAATAGCAATGTCAAAGTAGCTTTTTGGCTTTTTAAAGTCAGTGGGAACGTGGATCATAGACTGAAGCACAGACAATGAACACAGTCCCTAGCTGCAGTTGGTCCATAGATCCAGACCCTTGGCATCAGCCAGACCACAGACAACACCATGACCTCAGGTGGCAACATAGGCTATTCATATCTGTAATGCCCCAAAGGACCCCTATGGCTCACAGGCATTCACATGGCTCCAGGCTGCAGTACAGACTACAGATATCTACATGGCTTTGTAGTAAGAACCATGGACATTGAAAGTAGATCTTCTAATTTTCAAACTTTATCTACTGAATCTTTATAATGACCAGTGCTGATACATGCACATTTTTCTGAAGGCAGATGTCTTATTCATGGGGCCACAGGGACCATCATTGTCCATGTTCATATGCACATATATACCTCACTTGCTGATTTAATTGGTGCTATCTTATTTCTTATCACAGAAGTTTTAAAATAGATTAATACTCATTTGCCTCAGTTCATGAATAACTCATTAGCTTTAAGCATATTGTTTAAGTAGCTAATGTAACATTAGGAAATAAACATCATACTTTATATCTTGCATTTTTTCATTTGCTTATTTTTTATCAATGATAATTTTATCATTGATGTTCATTCAGTGTTACAGTTTCCACATTTCATTTATTCACAGTCCTGACAGTAAATATGTTTTCATGACTGTGGTTTCAATATTTTTCTTTTGTTTGGTTTGAATTTACTTTGTAGTACATTTTAGAAGCATTCATGAAGGATAAATCTTTTATTTCCCCAAACACCTTTAATTCTGTTTGAAACGGATTTTTACTAAATATAAAAATCTCATGAATTTCTGCTTCAAAATTTGACAGGACGTTCTAAAGCAGTAAAATATAAATCACTATAAATATTTCGGCCCTAGTCATAAAACAGGAATGTAAAGAAAATATACAAGAGCAAAGGAATGCTAATTGAGATAACTGGGGTGAAGCATTAGAATTTAAAACTCAGAAAACAAGTCAAGAAATAATTTTGTAGCACATTTATTGCATTAACTAATCCTATGCCTTGTACAAAAATAAATATAATAGCATTATTTTTACCATCCCACAACCCTTCATAGAAGTTATCTTTTTTGACTAAAGGGAACAAAAGAGTGAAAAAGAAAAAAAAAAAAAAAAAAAAAAAACAACCCACCACCATCAAAGCAAAGCAAAGCAAAGCAAAGCAAAGCAAAGCAAAGCAAAGCAAAGCAAAACAAAACAAAACAAAACAAAACAAAGCAACAACAAACAAACTCCAGATGAGGACTATGTGTAGCTCCGTGATCATATGCATGGCTACCAATGAAGTTCTGGATTTGACCTCCCGCACAGAGAGAAAGCACAGTACAAACCAAAAGATCCCAACTTGCACACCATTCCTACAATGTAGCTCCTGTAGTATTTAAACATGTCACATCTGGCCTAACTCAAATATATTATTCAGATGCAAATCTGAAAAGCATTTGCTGAGATCTCAGTAATTCAGTCACACATGCATAATTCATTATAATTGCTGACTGAACATTTTAGCCTCTATTATTTGTTAGTAATATGCCAGGCACTGAGAGCATGAATATGGATCTGCCCTTATAGCCTATAAGCTTAGAGTTTTGTGTAACAAGCAGTGGGGAAATCTGCAGTTACACTATCAAACAAATGTGGCTGTCCTCACCACTTTCTCCCATGTTTTTCCTGCTATAAACCCTATGACTACTTCTGTGGTCCTCAAACCTTTCAATGGCATTGTTCTCTGGCTAGAATGTTCATCCCAAGATGATCCTGTGGCTTATTGCTTCATTTCAGTTAGGTCTCTGTCAAGATGACTTCCTTAGCCATTCCTTCCACAAACACACTAATTAAAGTAATGCTTCAATTTTGCTCTTTTGTCTTCCTGGCATGTACATATTGTCTAGTATTATATGTGTATACACACACACACACACACACACACACACACATATATATATATATATATTACTCTTTGTCTATAAATGTCACAAATAGATATCTAGAAGAAGTCATTTTATGTCTGACAATCATATTCATACATAATTTTCTAAATTCTAAAACCACTTGTAAAATAGATATTATTAATTTGTTAGCAATACAGTATGATGTAAAAACTTTGATGAGAGTTTAATCAAGATGACACTGAGAGAAACTGGCAGATAATAAAGACTCTATCTTCTAAGGACACTGTCAGTATCCATTCCACTGAGTATAGACCCTCCCATTACTAGGAAAAGAGATTTAAGGCCTAGAAAAATCTTATTAATATAGATTTTTCCAAACACAGGTCACTCAACTTTCACTTGATAGTACCTTTATGCTAAGCTGTCACAAGCCAATAAAGACCCATCCTACTTCCCTCTGAAAAGAATAGCAGAATGTAAATTATGGGAAAGGATTGTAGGAAATAGCATGATCTATATGCTTGGTCAGTACTCTATCACTAGGGAAAGACCAGCAGAAATTAAACATCAGCAATTTATTGACTTAAAACTGGGAAGAAAATGGTGCTTTTTACATATAGTCAAATTCAAGTTTTTGCAGATTTTTCCAAGGCATGTTCTCTGTCTTTCTCTGTCTCTCAGTATCTATCTATCTATCTATCTATCTATCTATCTATCTATCTATCTCTGTCTCTGTCTTCCTCCCCCTTTCCCTCTCTCCTTCTCCTTCCCTTCTTCCTTTTCCTTTCTCTCCCTTTGTCCATTACTCCTCAGAAGAACCCATTACACTTCAAAGTTATTTAGGTTTTGCAGTGCATAAATTCAGAATAAAAAAGAACAACTCTTCGGTTTGGCTTTTGTCCTGTTTGTAAAGCTTTGATCGGGCTGGCTTTTGTCTTGCTTGGGAAATAGCTATCATAACAGTTAAGGCTTGGCTCACATGTTTATACTTGGGACCAGTATGAATGAGAACTAGTCTCATTTTGTGGAATTATTTTAGAGTGAGAAAAGTCACATAGAGCAATGACTACCCATAGGAAAGAACGCTCTAGACACAAAATTATTCAAAACTCCTTACTAACCTTACATTCATGTGAAGTGTATCCTTTCAGCAAGCAGACTTATAAACATATCGTCTGTGCAAAGCTCTGAGCTTTGACATGTGTGTCATCTTTTTAATAAATAATTCTAAAACTTGAAGATATAGATATAAAAAGAAATAGCTAAAATGCAGAAAAATAAATTAATTCACAAATCAAGATAAAGACTATTTTGAGAACTTGACAGAACAGAAAAATAATGTCAATGTATATGACCATACCTCCCCTCTTTCATTCCCTGACCACCACCTAGTAGCTTTAGGTAGATGAACTCTTTACAGTCTCTAGAAAATAGTTATGTTCTTTTATACATTTTTACCATGACAGCCTGGGGTATCAGTCCTCTCTAGCAGCTCTGCGAGGACCCTTCCAAAGTCATGGCTTTGCAATATTTTAGGATCTTAGTACAATAATCTCTTCACTTCATGCAACCGGCTTCAGTGACATTTTGCCTTTAGACAGTAGGTTCTGTAAGGAGCTGAAAAGGTTGTGAAGGAAAGGGGAGGGCTAACCATGCTAGATAGTAAAAAAGGGGTTACCTTCAAATTAGATATCTTTATTAGCGTGATGACTCATAGGATAATAATGCTACTTTGCCAGTGGCCAGGATAGAAAACAAGACTATAAAGGAAAAGCTGGCTGATACTTAGAAGCATCCAAGTTATATCTTTAGGAATTTAAAAAAGTACCTTGGTGTCTGCTTACTCATCCTGGGCCGGATGTTCTAAGCTGAAGGAAAAAATGGAAAAAGAAAAAAGAAAAGAACTTTTCCTATCCTCTCAATCCGACTGTCAAGGCCCAAAGGCCCAAGTGTTTTCATTAATTAGATTTGTGACCTTGAAAACTTAACCTGCATTAATTTTTGCTTCCTGACTAAGAAAATTGAGATTAAATTATATCTATTACATGGGTCGATATCGAAATCTGTTTGCATATCACATACCATACTTAATACAGACTTGTGTATATGTATAAATAAACACATATACCTATTGTATATGTATCTGTGTGCTGGTTATATTGTGAGAAGGAAGAGAAGGAAGCAGGGAGGAAATGAGAAAGAGGAAATGAGAACCTTTTGGCTTTCTCATTGGCAACTAGATAACTTTCCTCACTGGTATTCTTTGTTTTAATTTGTATGTGAACATTTCTGTCTTATACTATGAGAAAAGTGCATTTTTACCCTCAGATCTTATTTTCTGTCAGTAACATGCTCTTGGGTCAGAAGTCCCGTTTGGCCCACTGTTCTCATCATGCACATGTTTTTCTTCTACCTTAAATACATTTAGAGTGCAGCAGGTATTCAGTTCACCATTGGGCTCTCCCATGTTAATAAGGTAAGAGAGAGCTAGGGTATTTTGGGAAGACAAAAGCACCTGAGCCTCCAGGCATGGTTCTTACCATAAGCTCCTTGGAGATCAACCCAGGGTGGGTTTCTAGGTACACAGTCACTACAGAGTCTCTGTACTCTCCATCTTTGCTCTATTGCAGAGGAAGTGATTCAGAGGATGCTGGGACAGAGTCTTTCTTCAGAGCCATTTATCCCATCTGCACATCAGCACTAAAATCAGTCTTATGTCTCCTGCCAATTTCTATGAGAAAAATTTCTGTATCATTTTCCAAGGCTCTTCAAGAGGCTCTCACAAATCACAAACAGGCCACTAGAACCAGAATTAACCAAGAATGTCCTTGCCAATATTTACAACATGCCCCCTCCCCCCTGCTGGAAGGATGCTGAACAGTGTAAGCATTAAGATCTAGTTGCTTGTTCAAAGTCTCACATGGGTTTGTGACAAAGAGAAACAAAGAAACAGCCTCCTATTTCTTCTGATCAATATCTACACAATTTTAAAATCTACTGAATTCCTTTCCAATAGATCGTTTTGTCACTATATTTAATATGGTATTATTAAATGCATTATAGTCATTTATCTGCATTTCAAAGTACAGAAAAACTCATTTGAGCTTAGAAAAAATAAGTAGCTCCTTTTAGGAATATGTATCTAGGAAATAATAAAACAGGTAGTTTTTTTCATTTTTATGCATTTGCTTCATATTTTATGCTATGAAGGAAAAGTCTCCTCTCCTATATCAAATTTTAATTGAGCCACAAAGCAAAAAAATTATGAAAATTATGTCATGAAAAGTTGAATGGAAGAGAACTTCATGGCTTTAGAGTTACAGTAGATAGATATTTAATTTCTGCAGAACTAGTAGTAAATTTTAGGAGTAAGCATATCTCAATAAACATAAAAATATAAACACTTGTTATTGGATTCAGTGGAGGAAAATTTAGCATAATTTTTTTATTAAGGAAACCAGTATTGTTTTAAAGGAAATAATTTTAAAGTGGAATAACACTGGACAAATTGATATTGGTTTTAAGGCTGTGGTGGGAGTGGAGCAAGTTTGAAAGTCATACATTCACAATGATATAGCATGAAGATGGTATTTGTTACATATAATTCCAGAGTCTTAAAATTATCTTGCACATATGTATAATTCTTTTGGAAAGTTGTTATACTGTATATGCTCATTAAAAAACTACTTAGAAAATAAGAAAGTAAGGAGCATTTAATTATAAATATATGCATATGTTCCTTTTAATTCCTGTTTACTATACATTTTGCAGGTGGAAAATTATTTCCTTCTCCTTTGCTGTTCCTTTCAATTATTTCATTTCTCTTCTCCACAATTGCCACAGGTGAATATCCTTTTTTTTTTATAGATAAATTCACATTTTGTGATTATTTTCTTTTTAGAACCTGTCAAGTTCCAGAGTATGCATATCTGAGGTGGAATTTTACATTATAACATTTTTTCTTAAAATTTTATTGGCTATTTTATTTATTTACATTTCAAATGTTATCCCCTTTCCTGGTTTCCCCTCCAGAAAACCCTTTTCTGTATTCCCTCCCCTTGCTTCTATAAGGGTGCTCACCTACCCACTCCCACCTCACTGCCCATGAGGGAATGCTCACTCTTCTACTCTTAGAGTATGTTTCGATCCATAATACTGACAATATTTATCACTAATGACTAGGAAAAACTATGAAATCTAAATTTAATTCAGAGATTTTGGCTTCTAGGAAATTAGAAAAGATAGTCCTGATACATAACATTTTCTGCATTGTCAGCATATCTTATTGAAGATTTAAAACGATGCATCTTTTTAAATGAGAACTTTTTAGTTCTCATTTAGATGAGAACTTACCTTGCCTGCAGTTACCATTAACCATATAGTCCAGTGCTTACAAACCTTAAATTCTCTGGGAAGACTGACTGCATTCAAAGGCTGGTTGTGTGGCTTCTAGGTGCTGAATCTCTCTGTATTCTTTTCTTTTCATCTATCTATTGCCTAGTAGTCATTAGCTGAACAGGGCTCAGATAGTTCTTCTAGGCCCAAAGAGGAGAAGGTTGAGTGTCTAATAAAAACCAAAAGGAAAAATGACTTAGGAAGAAAGTTTGAGGAGGGAATATTCAGCCACTTGGACCTTCCAGAGAAGGATCTAGGAGAATAAAACTTGGACCACTTAGAAAACTTTTTCTTTCTAGCCTTTGATGCAGGGTCACATTGACTGAACTAAAACAGGATGGACCAAATTGTGAGAGATCCTGTTATTGTGGTCTACCAATGTCAGTTGTAGAGGGTAGACAACAGTGGGACACATTTAGCACAAGCTATCTGGCAACTAAGAATAAATAAATTATGTTCTCTAGTACTGAAGTCTTAGATCTATTGAGGGAAGCATGCAAATAGAAACCACATTCTTCTTGCTGGGTAGACTGATATTTTCCTATTGTCATTTCCAGAGGCTCCTGGAATTCTGTCATTGACATTTTTTGATGTTGAAAACACATGATTAAGTCATGCTGGGTGCATTCATTTTGTACTAGGAGAGTGTAACCTTTTTCTACATTAGACAATTCCTTACCAGCAAGGCACTAAGATGACACATAGAAATCACAACCAGATTTAGACCATGGAGGCCAGTGGTGAGAGAGGAAGGATAAAGCCCATTTGAGCATGCACATGAATGAGAGATGTAGAACCTTGTTCTCATCAACAATGAAGAAATGTGGAGTTAATCGGAAAAACATCTGCTTCCTTTTCTGATGTCTTGATACAGTTGCTAGGCAGCTTTGCCCTTTAGAAGTTAGATTGGACAAGATATATTATACAATTGGTTTTTCACTGTGGTTCTCTTACAATTTTTCCATTGCTGCTTAAATTATTTAATTCAAAAGAAATTTTTATTCAACAGAATATTACTTCCCAACTTCACCTAGAAATTGAATCTTTACCACATGTGATAGGTGCTAATATTATCAGCCCATTTTGGAAATGTGGAAATTTGGACTCTAGGATGCTTGTGAACTCGACTCAGATAAAGAAAAATCTGGACTGAAATTCTCAAAACATTAAACATCAAAGATAAGGAGAAGAAGATATTAATGTAAAATGATAACTTTTATTATCTTAATTAAATTTTAGGTGAAGATGGGCTAAGGCTATATAAAACAGTGTTAGAATACTTAATTAGTATGTAAAAGGCCCCTGGCTTGATACCTTGTATAACTCTCTCCAAAAAAAGCCAAACTTTTAATAAAGAGATTGAAAACTTTACAGATTGGGCTTAGTCCTAGCAATTGGAAGGCAGAGGCAGCAAGGCCTACATAGAGAGTTTTAGGATAGTCAGGACTATATAGAAGGACCTTACCTCAAAAACATATTTTGTATGTATAAAATGATGATATAAGATTGTCTATTTAGCCGGGCGGTGGTGGCGCACACCTTTAATCCCAGCACTTGGGAGGCAGAGGTAGGCAGATTTCTGAGTTCGAGGCCAGCCTGGTCTACAAAATGAGTTCCAGGACAGCCAGGACTACACAGAGAAACCCTGTCTCGAAAAACAAAAAACAAAACAAAACAAAACAAAACAAAACAAAAAAAAAAGATTGTCTATTTAATTTTTTAATTTAATTTTTATGCAGTGAAGGGTCAAAGAACCTTCTAATGAAACTCAACTTCCTTTAAAACTCTCACTAACAGACACAGCAATTCCTTCTTGCATTTCTAGGCTTAGCAAATTAAGGTGGAAGGATTGCCATCTACATAGTGATTTCCAGCTAGGACTGATCCATTCTGTGAGATCCTGTCTTGTAGGCTTACATTTTCAAAACCTACTTTAATAAGTGTACTTAAATATTTTAACTTCCCTTTTATGCTACCACCCACCAGAGAAAGTGGGAAGGAAAGGTTAATAGGCCAAAGGAGGATGTAGACCTGTTTAGAAATAGTTCTTAGACATCTAGTCTGTGTTGTCAGGATATCAGCAGTTCAATTCACATGACTTAGCCTTGGTAACTTGATCCACTTCCAAATGGCATTTATGAATCAGCAATGGCAGTTCCATCCAGAAGAAACTGGGAAGCTCTGTCAGTTGGCCTGAGTCTGCAGAAGTGGCAAGAGGCTGCCAGAACACCACCATAAGTTCTTGGGTGTGTTTCTCTCTAGGAAGTCATGACAAAGGATGATCAGCAAAGAGTGGCAAGATAAGCTAATATTACACAACATTGTTAGCTAAAACCAGTGTCAGCAAAGCCCAAGAATGACTAGCCAAGAGTGGCAAGGTCCAATACCATACAGCATAGCCCATTATCTGTTGGGTTATATTTATGCTCTCTCATCATGTGTTTTCTCAAGTGTCTACTTTAGCAAAAAATCGCATGCCCCCTTTCCAGGCTGATTCCAGAAAAACACAATGTGTCTATTCTCAGAAAATCACCCCCCAAATATCTGCTTCAGCAAATATTCTCTCATAAGACAGTTTCTAGAAAAACATCACATGACACGACTAAGTGCCCAAAGAAACCATTCTCAAAAAATAAAACTTCACAACAAAACGATATAAGATTCTACTTCTTGTGTTCCTTGTTTTTGTTTGTTTAGTACCTGAATAACAAACCCAACAGTTATCCTGGATTTTCCTTTTTAATTCTTTTTCAAAAAAATATTTTTTTATTATTATTACAATCAATGTGTTTTTGTATTTTTGTGTGTCTGCATATATCTTTTTAATGTGAGTGCATGCGTGTCTGTCAATTCTGTTTCACATGTTCTGAGAAGGTTGTCTCTAGAAGACAACCTTGAGTATTTGGTTTTATTCTTTCACTTTTAGACAGATACCAAAGATCAAACTCAGATTTCTCAGCATGCACAGCAAGCCTCTTTACTTGATAAGCTGTCTTCTTAGTCTGTACTTCAGATATATCCTTCAAATCTCCAAATTAGTAAATAAATATTGCCTCCTTTCCAACTCTATTCTTTTCTGACTCTAATTCATATCTTAATTGTTTCTGGGAAACAGCATTTTAACAATCTCTTCACTGACTTTTGAACCTTCTAATCCATTTCATCCTAAAACTGTTCCTGCTGGTCTTAGAGCCAGGTCTGATGCCTCATATTGATAATCTGAAAAGCCAGGTATGATGCTTCATATCTATAATCCCAAAGTTTGGTAGGCTAAGGAAAAAATTGCCTACAGATAGAGGCCAGCATGGACTACAAAGTAATATCCTATTTTTAAATAAAAACAACTAGATAAATAAACAAACAAATAAATAAATAATAACTAACATCTGATCAGGTAATCCTTCTTTTTAGCATTTCAGTTAACCCAAATGTCCATCCATTATAATTCTAGTTGTAGGATTTTAATAGTATCTGTGGATTATCAGACTCAAGAAAGACAAGTCCATAGTAGTTCTAATGACTCAATTTTCATAAATTCTCTAGTTTTTATAACAATAACTGAAATTATAGGTTGGAATATACCAAATATACAAACATTTTAAAAGTGATCAGTAAAATACATACATTAATTATATGAATGTTAATTAAAAAATAATCTTAGGGGTTAGAGAGATTGTTCAATTATTAAGAACATTGGCTTCTCCTTTGAAGGATTTTGATTTCAAGCATCCACATGGTGGCTTATAATCATCTGTACCTCCAGTTTTAAACACGTGGGGCCTGAGGTCTCTGGACAGCAGTCATGAATACAGTGCACAGATATACATGCAGACAAAACACCCATATACAAAATAAAATTACATTTAATTATGTAAAACCACCCCAGGATGAGTGGTTAACAATCATAAAATACTGGACTCTGGTCATGCTTAGCTCCTTAAGGTAATACTGATACCCAGTAGAATTTTGTCTCGTTATTCATATTATTCATATGTTTTTCCTTATGTCTTCTATTGTTATCCCTGTAATTCTAGATGATTACACATCCTGACAACTAGCATGGGTCCTGGTGCAGAGTAGATATTTTATAAATATTCATTGACTAAATGAATGAACAAAACCCGTCTATATGTTAAACTCCCTTAAGCCAGGGATTAAGCCAGGTGTTAGTCATTTCTTTTTTTTTCCTTTGAGAATAGTGTACACATAATAAATGCTTGTTGAAATAAAGAGGTAGATAGAAGGTTGATAAAATATTATTAGAGATAGATAAAAATTACAATTCAGTAGAAGCCAATGTAGTCAAGAAAAATGATACACCAGGAAAGGGCTGAACTCAGTGGGTGAAGAGAGAAGAAATAGAGAAATCTAGGAGATGATTGAATAGAGATTAAGGTGTAACAGATCTTGGTATACAGGAAAGGACAGTGATATATACTTTATCATTAACATTCTTTATAGAAAAGAACATATCTTTGTTCACAATGAGGTTTAATTTTGGTTCTTAATTTTTGGAAGTAAGATCCCAGGATGTAGAGTGTCATGCCTTGTAGTGACCATGAACTATGATGTCTCACACTATCACTTAAAGTATATTAGATAAAATCAAAAGTTCTTATGTCCAGGTTTTGGACTATACAGTATCAGTCTGCTCTAGGAAAGCAAGAGGATGAGACTGGCCATGAATGCAATCTATGCTACTTATATGGCACAGTCCAGGTTTGAACACTGGGTACTGAGGCTTAGGAACTAATCCAGTTACCAATGATTTATGATCATTGTCAAATATTCTTTTTGGAAGAAGAAGAATATCTCAATGCTACAGGGTTATGACAATATCAAGTTTCACATTTGAAATCTTTCTGGGATCTTTCCTATGTGCTTATCTATCTTCCTATCTTTCTTATTTAGACTGTATTCCTAAGCTGTAAAACATAGTTACTGTGAAATAACTTCTTTCAGTTTCTATGCATCTTTCTAGAGCTTTAGTCCATTTGGGGGTTCCCTCTGTGTAACAGTTACTTTTATTCACTGGAAGTAATTGTCATCTCTGAGGCTTACTGATGAAGTCTACTAACCTAGACCGAGTCCTGGAAGCTTGTAGCCTCCATGCAGTCTTGTCTAGGCCTAGAATGTTTTCAGCCTCTGAGACTTACTACTGAATAAGTTCACTCTTTTTATTTGTTTCTGAGCTCTGGCTGGCTGGTTCAACATAGCTGTTCTGGCTCAAAATCCTCTCCATGTTGACTGATTCAATTTGGCTTTTCTCACCTTCTCCTGAATTGCTCTGTTTGGCCTCAAACTAAATCTGGCAATTTGTTCAAATCTTCTGGCTCATTCTCATTCTCTGACTGATTCTGTCTTCACTTGTATCTAGCTTGTTCTCTTTTCAACTTATTTCATTAAAACTCAGTAAAACTGTCTCCTTTGCTCTCTTTTTTTCCACACTGCTCTCTTTTAAGTAGCCTATTTTTCCTCTCTCATCTTGTGAGAGTTGAACATATTCTATTCTGTCAAATCATTCTCTGATTTATCACTTGGTCTGCCACTCAGATTTGATAAACTAACACTACCTTTGTTGTTTGGGACTAAAATTGTGTGCTAAGGCCTCAAACCACACCACAACTAGAAACAAAAGTTTTTACTAAATAACAAATATCAGGTTTCACTGTCATTAAATATCCTGCAACCATTAAACCACAGCTATGACAAGAATGAAGAAAGTCTTTCATAGGTCTCTCATAAAATTCCATAGTTAGCTGACTTTTCTCATGTTGTATACAAACTATTTTTTAAATAAAACATTCTCATGTTGTATACAAACTATTTTTAAATAAAACATTTTACAGAATGTCAATATATTGAACAAATGTAAAAGGACTTAAAATTGCACCAAGATCATAAGCCAAGGACTTAGCACCCAATGACTGCATTATCTCACAAGTGTAGTAGCTCTTAAGCCCTTCTATAGAAAATCAAGATTATATAGAATATTTCCTGAAAGCCCACAAAATAGGGAAGATGTCATGTTGGAGGAAGATAAATGAATAATAGTTTGGAATACCTGCTATATGTGGCCTGGGAGCTATTTTACAGCAAATTATTTCATCTCATAATTATTCTTCCAAGTAGGCATTTAGCCCTTTTACTGTATAAAAAAATAGGTTTGGAATAATTGAGTGCTAGCCCTGAGCCATGCTGTGGGTGTAAGTGAGAGCTGGGATTAGAAAGTTAACCGAAGTTCAGCGTGATCCTTTAACAATAGTGAGATAACTCAGGGGCTTGCAGGGCACAGTTTTCATAAAGGAAGCCGCGTAGCAAGGCGGGGTCAAGGTGGAGCAAACTGAAGAACGGGGATGTGGAGTTGTTAAAGGTGAATGAGCTATGGACAGCTGCACTTCCACTTGTCTGCTGAGACACAGTGTGGATACAATTTAACTTCAGAGAGTCCTGGCCTTTTAGGTCAGTATAGAAGAAAAGAAGCTCCTGGAGCATTGCACTATGCCACACCTCCAAGCAGTCAAGAAAAAGAAACATCCTTCTCTGTTTAAATGGAAAAGCAATCATTTTAGGCCTCTCCTGGTCTCATGATTTCACTTATCAAAGGACACAGACTTCTTAGAACTGGGGAGGAAAACCAGTAAAACTTAGGCAAGACCCATTTAGAAAGCTAATACATGAAAGTGTTTCTGTAGTATTCACAAGACTAGAGAAGATCAAGAAATGTGGGAACACATTCTAGTGACCTTCCTCACACTGTAGTCAGACAAAATATAATTTAATTTAGGAGATTAAAGGTCTTTATGTGAAATATTATATACAAAATGTGGTTACTGGAATATCAGGTAGGCATAGGGAATGCTGAGATGGTGCAATACATGAGTGTGAAATGCTGTGTGTTACATGATCAAATGCATTCATTCCCACAATAATCACATTAGTTCTATTAGAGAGGCAAGTGTGTGTTAAACACCACAGAGGTGGTATAGCTGAATTGTAAAAAATCAACAACCTGTAATTTATATATATATGAAGATATAGATATATATAATCTTTTTTTCTGGAATATAAGTCCTATAATGTTTCAGATCTCTCTTGCTCTTCTCATCATTGAATTCTGTAAGTTTCCAAGGTCTTATACTTACTTGGTATATGCTAATACTATGAGAGTTGATATTTAATGTATATTCCAGACTAACATTTAAACATGAATCTTGTGGATGAGACAATCTATGGTGGCACCTGGATGAACATTTGGAGTTTTGTAGAATGGGTTCATGGTGAACATCCCTGTCAACAGGGCTTTTACCTTATATGCTGTCTGAATAGCTTTCAGTCTTTGTAGAGAACTATTTGGGATTAATGATTCCCAATGATTAATGAACATCTGAAAGATGAGAATAACAGTAGTTAGTATTCTAGGTGAATTCATCTGTAAAATAAGTAAGGAATGTTTTCTATGGTATCTGCCAGATTGAAAGATGATATTTCTATGGTAATGCAGGATAGATCATGTGGTGAAATTGCTAGC
This sequence comes from Arvicanthis niloticus, assembly GCF_011762505.2. Classification (NCBI taxonomy): domain Eukaryota; kingdom Metazoa; phylum Chordata; class Mammalia; order Rodentia; family Muridae; genus Arvicanthis; species Arvicanthis niloticus. The sequence goes on along the minus strand of NC_047659.1, from coordinate 80,809,750 downwards.
AACAGAAGCTTGATGACTAATTCAATGCTTCTACTCCTAGAGCCTATGCTAAAAAGAGGAATTGAACTCTCAGATTTGCACTTGGGCTGCCACACATACACATACGTTCATGGCTGCATGCATACACATACAAATACATATCACACAAACACATATAAATACTAATAAATAAAAATGTCTGGGAAAGAATTTTGCTTTTAGCATTACAAATCTCTTTCTGTCCACTGATGAAATTTGCTAGAAATAAAAAACCTAGCTTGCTGTTGAGATTCTGTGAATACCTGATAATTTTTGATGTCATTAGTGTTCAAGTCCTCCATCTGTCAACTACAGCAAATGAAGTGAAGATTTACAAGGTAGCAGATTCTGTGTGGCCACCTTTTTAAATTAGACCATATAATTTCTTTAGCAATGCTATAAACAATACTTTTGTCCTCAAATAATTATGTAACTAGAAGTTTCTACATGATGAGTCCCACACTTACATCACATCATGGAAGTACTAGGCAATAGCATTGAAGTAAATCTCTCTGGCTAACATAAAAGCTATTATATTTATATCCTTGAGGTAAGTAACATGTTTTGACGAGGTGGTTACATCTAGAATATGATGAATATTCTAGAATTATCTTCCAAGAGAAAGACTTAGTATTATATCATCTAGTACTGTGTAATCTGTATCTGAGATTGCATAGATATCAGGGTCAAGGGACATGATATGAGGAATGATGACTCTCAATTATACAACGTTCAGTTTCTAAGTTAGGTACTAAGAGAACCTTCCAGAATAGATTTTCAGAGACCTATGAATAAAAACTCTAAGTCATAAGGAATTTGTCTTTCTCTACAAGTGTGTGGGTTCAGGTTTAGCAATTCTGTGGGTCAAATAATTTCTTGGTCTATAGACTGGCAAATTTTACCTAGTTGCTGGGTGCCACCATTGTCATGAGTTTCTACATCTCTTAAGTTCTTAAGTTTCTGTTTCTCAAGTTTAACTTGTCCAGGACACTGCAAGAAGGAAATCGTGGGGGCATGATTAAAAGCATATGGCATATGAGATGAGGAGGGAGCAGTGAGCACAGCAGGAGGGAGGAGGATTGCTAAATTGAGTCTTTCTAATAAAGGAGAGTGGGAGAGAATTCTCTGCTTTGGCTAAGGCTTAACTGTACTGTGTAATACCCCCTTTGCTTCCTTCTAGCCAGGAGTATAATGTAGAGAAGAAACAAAGTGAAAGAACAATGTCTAGCTGTTCAAGTGTATAGTTGTCACACCTTACTGGCATCAGGTGATATTTGAACGCACTCTAGACTGCACACACACACACACACACACACACACACACACACACCACTATATATGCAAATGTGTACATAGATCTGCATCTATATGGTCCACTGCTCAACACATGGGAGGACAGTGGTAGTACTGGAACTTCCATGGAAATTTTCTGCAAATACACATTTATACACCTACTCTAGACCTACTGCACCAGAGTCTAGGGGTAGGTACTACGTGCTTCTGTTGCTATTGGCTACCTTCATGCATGACATAGTTACTCTTTTATGACATAATAAAATTTAAGCTGTGTGTTAGTGACACATACCTTTAATCTCAGCAATTGGGAGGCAGAGGCAGGGGGAATTTCTGTGAGTCTGAGGCCAGCATGCTCTATGGAGTATGTTCCAGGACAGCCAAGGCTACATTGTCTCAAAAAACGAACTTACACACACGTACACACACACACACACACACACACACACACACACACACACTTACACACACGTACACACACATACACACACACACACACACACATACACACGTGCATATAATATGGTTATAAATATAAGAATGTATGATGTCAAGATATTGATACCCACTTTAGTGAAACCCTGAAGATCTTTAGCTCTCTAGAGTCTACTATGTTCTTTCTAAAGCAGAATGCTCTCCATACTACATTCTGGAAAGCATTTTCTCCCCCATAGCATTAAGATACAATTGGAATTATAGTGCTTTCTCTTTGCTTTGATACTAGTTAAAGCTACAAGCCAGAGATCTGTATGTTTTATAGGTCTAGACTTCATATGAAGAGGAGTTTGCATTTGCTTGTTCTGAATGGATTTTGTGTCTAGGCTGGATAGTGTTCCTGATCTTGCAGTCCTCAGAATTTCTAAGTTCTCGGTTCTTTCCTTGGCTTGATTTTCCAGTCCATCCTTAAATCCTATGACCAACTTAATCCTTCCAATAATTTTATTTTCTTTCCTTTTTTATTTTTGATATGGGACGTTCTTTTAGCCCATGCTGTGTGTGAGACTCATGTCACACTTAACTTTGTACCTCATGTTGATCTCAGACTTACTGTGTAGCCCATGTTAGCCTCAAATTTGTGACAACACTTTTGCTAACTTTCTAAACTTCCTAGGGGTGATTTTATAAGTCTAAGCCATTGTTTTATACTATAATAATATAATGAATTCTACTGAATTCAGCTAAATTCTTTTTAGCTATTTATTACAATTAACTTTTAATGTAAGATGTCTATCATTACACATGTAACAAAACCACAGACCCTACTGCTCTATTTCCAGAGATTTCACAATGAATGATGAGATTTCTCTTGGACGAGGCATGTTATAGGGATGAGTAGATTGCCGCCTTGGTTTATTACATACTCCTCAATTGTTTGTGTGATCTATGTGCTCCACATGCTTCTGATTGTCGGGTCTTTCCTAGGAAGAAACAGCTTGTTCTCTGTCCATGTTGGATTTATCAATACAACTGGAATTAATTCTCAAAATATTTCACAGGGTAGCCTGGTTCCCTGCCTCTAGCAAGTGCCTATTTTAGCACCTTCCCCTGCATTGAACCTGGCACAGTGTGCTAGACCTTGGGGAGAGAAAAAGGCTTTTTTTTTTTTTTTTTTTTTTTTTTTTTTGTTTTTTTTTTTTGTTACCCAAGCCAGAGGTCATTCAGAGAATTAAAGATTGTTGAGTCACAGAGCCCAACAATTGTTGTTTGTTTGCCATGTTATTTTAAAGGTGACTCTTCCTCTAGAAGATGTTGTATCCAGTAGCAACAATTTTCTTTGTTTAATCTCCTTTGAGTTAGAACCTGAACCACTCAGTTAATGTATAGTTCAGAAATTAAGAGATACAGAGCAGATGTTTGGAGAAGTACCTGAAAACAACAAGCAAACAAACAAACACCCTTCCTCCCAATCACAATCATTTCATCCTTTTATTTTTTATATTATTTAACTGCATTAATAATGCACCAGTATGACATTATTCTTCACCAGTCTACCTAGCTATTTCTTTCATTCCCCAGCATGTATTTCTTTTGCATTGCATACTATTATACTCCCTGTCACCTGGGAATATAAACTCCTTTGAATGAAAGGACACTTCTAGATGGGTTAGTAACACAACCAAGGTCATGTGTCCTAGAGGAACAGGTGCCTTGTCTATGCTTCTCTTGATTCTTTAGTACTTCATTGCTATCATCATGGTTGCAATGCTTTTGAAGAGGATGAGAAGGATTACAAAAGAAGGGGTTTATAATTGGATATGAGCTTTCTGACTAGGAATAAAACCAGTCTCCATTATGTCTCCACCGATCACAAGCAATCACCACTAGTAATTTGGGAACTTTTACTCAGTTGATTAGTCAAAACTTATTACTCTCCTCCCGTATGCCTTCACTTTCAGTAAGAATGGAAGCAGAACTCATATACAAAGAATCGTTTATCTAGTAATTGATTCTAAGACAAAAATTAAGGAAAAGGAACTGACATGTTGAGGAAAGCCAGCACATACTAGTGTGCATGCTGTTTCAGACAGTACCTCTTAAAGTTTTACAATCTATTTACAATGTAATTCTATAAGAGAATTAGATCTCTCCATAGACTCAGAAATTCACATTTATAAGAGGTTTACAATATGTATAGTGCTTAATAAATGACCAATAATGGTATTTATTAATTAATTTAAAGCCAAGAGTGACAATTTTATACCCCAATTTTAAAAAGATACTGTGCACCATGATCTTCTTCATACTGCTTGAATCCCACATATCACTTAAAGTTTTTGTAATCTGACCCAAAGTACCTCACTGCCTTTGATACTTCACATTAAAACACACAGTAAGGAAAACTTTATACAATGTAAGCAAAACATTAAATATTTGCAATTTTGAACAGAGTTTCTTGAAGAAAATGCATTGTATAATAATGCTGTCTATTTTAAGTTAAGAGAGAGAGAGAGAGAGAGAGAGAGAGAGAGAGAGAGAGAGAGATTATTGTATACCTGAGAGACAGTATCGTTTATTTTCTTCTGCCTAGATGTGTTGTGGAAATTGTTAAAACAGATTACTAGGCAAGCTTTTGATTTAAAATGATCCATGAGACATAGGATGATAGGAGCAGAGAGCTCACTGGTGCTATGACCATTCTGGGATATTAAAGTGCTATTGGCATTCATAACTACCAATGTATAAAAATAGCAAATGCTAATAAAATGGTCCAAGTGCTGAGAGATGGCCTGGGTCAACCTTCTGCTTTATGAAATATATAGGCCACTTTGCCTCTCTTGCTGCAATCAGACTGTCCAAAGCTTGAACATGTAATTATTCCTCTGCTGTTTATCAACCCTCCCATGCCACAAATGGACTAAGATGAAACAGTATGTCTTTCATCTTTTTGCAGGTCTGAAAATCTGTTAAGTAAATATAGTGAAGATTTTGAACTGGGTTAAAGTAATCTGATTATGCTATTTGTATTTATTAAAATACTGTTCTTATGTCAGTGCAGACCATCAACTATACACTCTGACATAAGGTAGAAAGTTTGGTATTTTCATTAACATACAAATAAAAATCATGTGCTACATATGTATCTACTTAATTATCTATAATTTGTTTTTAAGATTTATTTTTATTTACTTTGTGTGTTTGTGTGTGTGTGTGTGTGTGTGTGTGTACACACTTTTATGTGGATGCTACAGAGGCCAGAGGCAGTGGAGCTTTCTGCACTTGGAATTTCAAGTGAGTGTGGATGCAGGGTGCTGGGTACTTGGTACTGAGAACTGAACTAGGGTCCTTTGCAAGAGCAGTATATACTCATAACTGTTGAGCCATCCTTCCATCCCTGTATATTTTACCTAAACATATATGAATTTAGGTTTTAGAAAAGATAATTGGAATACTAACCATGATATCCATTGATCATTTTTTGAGGCATTTATTAAATTGGTGCTTTACATAGAACTTTGTTTCAAGTACTAAAACCTGTCAATAATAGAAACTAAGGGATTGTGGGTAATACTCTTGTTCATGTAGAGAAAGAGACATGCTTGGGTTCAATGACATGAGGACAGCTTGTAGAGAAATATATTAGATCTTATAAAAACAGAATCTACAAACCGAGTACAAGAAAAAATAGTAATAAAGTGATTATGATCTAAACAGCTACAGACGCAATAGCCACAGATACATAATTCACCAGAGTGGACATGTTACTCATTCACAAAGGTGGGATTATTTACAGTAGAGAACAAATACACACAAACCAATAGTGTATTCTCTTCTGTTACAGAGATGGCCTCTCTGTTTCTTTTTAAAGAAGACAATATCTCATGTATGCCTGGCTGATCTGCACTTCAGGGAGTTACTTTGGCAATATGTAACAAGCATCTTCAAATATTCACCCCCTTTGACTCTGGCAATCCCAGTTCTGGGAACCTTTCACTTGCAGAAATCCTTATTCTGAGTAACAACAACATAAAAGCTTTCTACACAAAGAGGAGCACAGAAGTACCTCTTTTAGCAGTGGGAAAAAATTGGAAATAATGTAAATTCCTGAAACTGTGGAATGGATGAGTAAATTACAGTAAGTCTACTTAAGTGCTAACATTTATCGAGTACCATCTGTGCCAGGCACTCCTAAATACTTCTGGTATCTTGGTGCATTTAATTTTTGTGATACTTTGTATTGTCCCAACTTTGCAGATCAGAAAACTAAAGTTTAGAAAAAATGATCAGGAATTACATAGGGTCACTCAATCAGGACATAGCAAGGCAAGGATTTACATTTAGGTGACTTTTGAATAAGGAGAGAGCTCACAGGTTTCAGATGACGAGGTTATGAAGTGAACGATATATGTGAAAATGCTTGTTGAAATATAAAATAGTCCAGCACAATGTAAGGCTATGATCAGAAGATCTGTTTAAAGCCAAACATCCAAATAAAGATATCACAAATTTTAATATGCCCAGCTTCCTTTTCCTTTGGTTTTAAATCATTTTCTTGCTCCCCAACAATGCTTCATTCCCTGGTAGTTTTTCTAAAGACTGACTCCTTACTGTTTCTCGAGCCCTTCTGGTCTTCTTCCACTCCACATACATCATGTAAATTATAAATGACTTCCCATTGTTTGCTTATGTTATCTCCTATCTTCATCTTTCTGTAGATGTTTTTTAAAGGCCAGCAGCATTTTATATCCTCCAAATCTAATATTGCTCCAGCTTCTGCTAACTGCTCAGCTCTGCAATACCCACTTCCATGTAGAAGGCCTCACTCTTCACCACTGTATTTCACATCCAATGTTTTCTTGGCTTTGCTTTGTATATGTTTGTGTTCTTGCAGTTGTTTTTAAAACTCTATGTGGACGATATTTGTTTCATATATATCATATGACATGTCTTCAGAAAACTGAGCAGAGAAATCTTAAACAGATCAACTAAAATAAATTTTAGGTGCAATAACAAATCATTTTTAAAGGTTTGATTTTGCTTATTTAATCTAAAGTAACAGAAATTTAATTCCAAAAGTCTAAGAATCACAAAAGAAAAAAAGGCAATTAGATTTTGATTTGTATTAATACAATATTCTACTTCAACGAGATCTGGGTAGTATAATTGAACCCATCATTGAACCAGTGAAAATGAAAATGAGACCCAGAGAAATGGAATAGTTACCTCAAATCCTGTAGGAGTAAAATGAAGACTAGGATTCAGAGTGGCATTTGCCAGGAAAGGACTGAAGTGGACTGGATGACAGTGACTGTTTACATTCAAGTGACTCATCTCATTTCCATGGACTGCACCTTATACCTCACTACTTCTTGATTTACTTTTCTTTTTTTAAAATTTAACTTTAAAAAATTTATTCCACAACCTGATTACTGCCCTCCCCTCTCCTCCCAATCCCTCCTCACATAGCCCCTTTTCCCTTACCCTATTCTTTCCCCTATGAGAATGGGGAGGCTACCCTGGGAGGTTCCCCCACCACAGTACATCAAGCCACTGATGGGCTAGGCATATCCTCTTCCACTGATGCCAGAATAGGCAGCCCTGTTGGAGGGATCAGGATCCACAGGGAGACAACAGAGTTAGAGAAAGTCCCTGCTCCATTTTTGGGGGGACCCCAAACTGAAGACCAAACTGTATGTTTGCTGCATATATGGGTAGACGTTCAGTCCAGCCCATATGTGCTCTTTGGGTGGTGGTTCAGTTTCTGGAAGGCCTAAGGTCCAGGATAGTTGGCTCAACTGATCTTATAGAGTTCCTATCTCCTCTGGGTCCTTCAATCCTTCTTTCAACTCTTTCACAAGATTCCCCTAGCTCCATCTAATGTTTGCTGTGGTGCTCTGTATCAATTTTGGTCTTCTTTATTTTTCTAGGTCAAAACAAAGACCTCACAGTCAAATCCTTTCAGGTATGCAAACGTCCTGAAATTTCCTTGACCCCACTCCCAGAAGAGACAGAGAAGAATCTACTGAATCAATCTCTCTCTCTCTCTCTTTCTCTTCTCTGATCCCCCTGGCACAGACTGCCATGCATGTCTAAGAAGAGTAGATCTCTGCCAAATTTAGGATTCAAGAGCTTTAAGTTTTATTAGAAAGAGCTGACCATAGCACATCAAGCCCTTTGACATGTAACCATATGGCCGACTGAGAGCCTTTGAATGAAAAATCAAAACTTGTTTTAACTTTTAAGATTTTATTAATCTTCATTAAGCATTCCAGTCACCACCCTTGTCAATAATGGCATTTCCAAATCCTGCTATGCACATTAGAAAAACTAAATAAGACTCTTTTCTCCATCACTTGACTGAAGAAATGCATACACTTACGAGAAGCATGGTTCCTAAATGATGTTTATTATAGTAACATATGGTAGAAAATTAAACCAGACTGTTACAGTCACTAGGTGAACAGGCCAGCAGCCCCTCACAGATAACGCCTCCTGGTGGACTTTCATGGTCAAATTCATAGTAGCTCATGTTACCTCCAGCCCAGGACTGTATGCTCTGAGAACTGATTGAATGTATTTTTCATGCTTCCTTGAACCGTGTTAATGGAACCTTGCATGATGATGCAGAAGCAGCTTGCATCTCAACACATTGTGATCTGGCTAGAATTAAATAAGCTTAAATAACAAATGCTCAGATCGTGGTTACTAATTAAGAGTGATGCCAGAATGCCTATAAGTTTTACATATGTTCCTCATTTGGCTGAAATTTTGACAATGAGTAATGCAACACAGAGCTGGTCACCTGACTCTCAAGCAGATGATTTCTTGGTTAGCTAGAGGCTAAGATACCAGTGAAAACCTTAGGACTGTGAGTCAAACTGTACCCTAAATACCACTGTGACATTAACCGTAGGTTAGCCTTCCCTTCCCCTACTCTGTGTGTGTGTGTGTGTGTGTGTGTGTGTGTGTGCTGCCTTGTATGAGCTCAGAACAGATGCTAAAACCACATGCAAGGCTGAGTTAGAAAATTAGCACAATCCTTCATCTACTACTAGCCTAGTGTATATTTTTAGTGTCTTACAAATATTTTGCATTCAGGACATAAAAGAATCCAAAATCAAATCTTAAACAGTATGTAACCCCTACTCTTCTGGTGATTTTCTTGGCAGATATTCCTAAAGTCAGATTATTTGTGTGAGCCAAGGTATCCTATAATTTTAATGCACAATGATTATAGTATAGCCAAAGTTCTTAGCTGAGTAGATGTAATCTATTCACCACCTTTACTCATTTTCTTCCCCTTCTGTGTTGCTCATCAGCACCCATTTCTGTTATTTTTTTGTGGTAAATTAGGTCTATTCCAAATTTGCTCTTAATTCTGCTTTTTGCAGGTTGGTGCTTTCAGACAGAAAACAGACCTCTTGTAGTTCATCATGGGAACTTGTTCTAGGGACTACTCCAACAGACAATAAACAATGAGGACATAGTGTAGCCTCATGTGGCTTTCTCTGTTTCTACCCATTTGTAATTTTACTGAGGTTGCAAAGCACCCCTGATGCTATGAGAAATTGCTGATTACAATGAATCCGTTTCCTCCTTCAGAGTCAGCAACAACAACAAAAATAATCTGTTTTTTCTTCCTCTCGAAGCTTCCACTGTGTGGATGTGGATCCCACCTGAATGGTTACACAGGACCTTGCCTAGAAAGACTTTACACGTATTTTCTTACTCTAGTTTTGTGGCACTGAACACGTATCTTATAGGATTAACAGAATTGTGGTCTAATTTTGGATTCCCCTTGCCTCAGAACAGGTGACTTAATTGGCATCTCATTTCTTCTTCTAGAAAATGAAGACAATAACATTTTGTGCATAAGGCTATTGTGAAGATTAAGAGAAATAATGTATATACCACATTTAGGACAAGACCTAGTGCAAACAGTCAGTCGAAACTAGCAGCCACTAATATTATTAACACTTGTTCTCTAGTCGTCTTCCTATGACTCTGTGCTGTGAGTCAGCTGTATTGGGTGGGAGAGAACATGGAAGAATGTTCCAAGACAATACAATGTTGAAGATTTTAAAACTTCCTCAATGCTATACAAGCGGGACATGGTTTTAATTAGCTCAAAATTTCGGTTTTGATTAAAAGTATTAAAATATACCACCACATGAATAGTTTATGTCTCATTTTTCATAAAGCAAACACAAACACACAAACAAAGGAAAATCCAGAAAATCCCTCTATATGGTTAAAACAGGACATCATGACAAAGTTTTAAAATGCAGTCACTGTTAGGTTGAGGACTTGGGAATTACAAGGAAAACAAACAAACAAACAAACAAACAAAAACCAGCGACCCTGGGGTCTGAATTGTAGGTTAGACAGCTGTGAAGGTCCTACAGTGTGACTCCCCACAACCCCCGCTCTGTGTTAAAGCCAATGAACCACTGAAGACAGCTTTAACTACAGAGAAAAATCTACTGAGGCCTTCAGCTGGGAGTTATGCTGTGTGAGTGAAGTGAGTTTTAATTTTCGCCTGTGGAGCTGAGCACTGTAATATAGCACCCTTGTCACCAGCAGGCCCAGGCTTTGTCATGTTGTCTCTACTTCTCTGTAACCCTAGTGGTTTGGCATTAGAGTCTTGTCTTTCAGCATATTAAATATTTACCAACAACCTATTGGCCATATGTCATTGCTGTGTGTGCGGTGACAGACAGCCTCACTACTTGGTACCTTTGCAGGTGAATTCTGCAGGTCCTGCCTGCAGGGCTCTGCAGGCTCCCAGATCCTTGTTAATAATAAAGCCTTTTGTTCTTTTGTCTTCTTGCTTGATAAAATGGTGTCCATATCATGGGTAGAATTCTAACGGAGTGGAGACATGCATTTGTTCTCTTCCTATATTCTCTCTCCCCAGGGTACCATGAACAAGATTAACATCCTGGACTCAAGGCAGTATTTGCTTTAACTAGCAAACAGGAGCCAAAGCATAGTCCTTTAAATGAAATTATTCTGAGGCTTGAATTCTGCTTACATTGCTTATTTACCAATGGGTTCTGGTTCATTTTATGCTGTTTTAAGGAAAACTCACCTGAAATCATAAACTTCGGATTTACTTTGTTGGGTTTTCAAATTGAAAGCCCTTTCCCAGAGATAGAATGTGAAGCTGAAAATGACACTGAGAACTGCTTGAGAACTGCTTTGAAATAAATTACATATGTGATTGGAATTAATTAAAGCAGTGAAAAAATGTTATGTCTTGTAATAAGCTCAGCTCTCTGCTCAGAAGTTGTACTGGAAGTACCTCCTGTGTGCTTGAGAGGTCCAAAAAAGAAGAAAGAAAGAAAGAAAGAAAGAAAGAAAGAAAGAAAGAAAGAAAGAAAGAAAGAAAAAAAGAAAGAAAGAAAGAAAGAAAGAAAGAAAGAAAGAAAGAAAGAAAGAAAAAAAGAAAGAAAGAAAGAAAGATAGATATTGTTTCTGCTGGGCTGAGAAGTTGTTTCAATTAAAACTGGTAGTTAGTACAAGTAGTAATACCTTGACTTTTACAAAATACAATCAAATTTAATCCTAAAGAAGCTCAAGTAAATAAGAATGCTCAAATTAAGTGTTTTATCAATTATAAACATGATTTTTATTCTCTTATTATCTTTAAGATATACAATATTTGTAGTCTTATAATAAGAGTCTTAATATGGATAAATGGTTTATTAAAGACCTTGAATTACAATATTCTGCCTCCACAATTTGTACTGTTAACCAGATACTGGCAACAACATTATTCAGAGTTTCAGTCTATGTCACATTTGAGCATCAAAGAATTAAGAACCTAAGAGAGCTGAATGTAGAGTATATTTTAGCCATAGCCAGAATATCCACCTTGTTCAAAATCCTCGACCAGATTGATAAATCTATAAAGATTAGACTAAATAACATTAGATAGATTTAGAAGTAAACATTTCAAGTTATTAAAAAGTTATTTCAGTGATACAAATAGCCTGACGTTGTAAGTGATAATGAGTAATATGACCAAAAAAAGTGATGGGTCATATTAACTATTGTTACTATGTAATAACCATATAGTGTACATAGCAAGAAGTATTGTCTACCAGCCTAGAACAGTCAAAAATAGAAAACTGGACATTTTCAATGTTAATAAAACCATGTATTGTGGTTGCAATATGTATGCAACATTATGGTGTATTTAGATTCATGTTAAATGATGTTTTTGTGATAAAAATATTAAGTTTTCAGTTATTTGCAAGCATGGTATCAGTGCACAGGTTAGAGCACTAAGTATGAAAGCCTCCAGTCCTGGTTTTATTACTTAATTTTAAAGTGTCAAGACGTCTTTCTGTGTGAGTGTATGATCAATGTTAAGAAGTTGTTTAGATATTAGTGATTTTAAAACAGCTATTTTAAAAAATCAGAAATAATCTTAGCTGAAATTTGTGTTGAGTTTACTGTGTGTGTGAGATATTTTCTAAGCATCCCTCTAGTGTTTACTCATAAATACGATTATTATTCTATTATACAGTTGAGCAACACAGGCTTAAGTTTAATTAATTACTTATAGCTTTAGGAACATGTAGGGAAGATTCACCATTTCAGAATGCCTTAGGTATGTGTCACTGATTCATCATTTTGGCTAATTCAATGTATTTTCCCAGATCTTGCTATGTATTGAAAGCAATAAACCACATTGAGGAACATTAGATGCATGCTCTGTGATCATAGAAGATTATAGTCAAGCAAAAGAGGAAAACAAGAAAGCTAATCGTCACATTGTAGGCTAGGATGGGATGCTAAGGTGCAAAACATAAGAGCACAAAACCTTAGTTTCACTTAGTTTTAACTCTGCAGGGTGCGTGTGCGTGTGCGTGTGCGTGTGCGTGTGCGTGTGTGTGTGTGTATGTGTAGTATTTTAAAACTTTGGGAAAAACCTGGAGCAATAGCTCAGTAATATGTTTTCTGTGTAAGCATGGGAACCTGACTTTGATTCCAGGACCACTAATAATGTATGTCCTGGTGGCATATACCTATAATCTAAGTCTGGAGAGGTAGAGATAAAGTAATCTCCAGGACTCACCAGCCAATGAGCCTGGTCTAATCAGTGGGCTGTAGGTCCCAGAGGAAGGCCCTGTCACCAAATGTGGGTGGTTTGGGGGGAATGAAATCTGAGGTTGACCTCTGGTGCCTGGGTGTATATGATCACTCTAGCACATATACAAGCACTCATACTTCCTCAAGCCATATAAATCTTGGTGGAAGAGGATGTAATATAAAGTGTCTCATGATTGACAGGTTGTATTGGAAAATTATGTCTGCAGTAGTAGAAATACATTTTTTTTTTTTTTTTTTTTTTTTGCTTACAGCCAATTGCATGATTAAGAGATGAGCTAACCCTTTGAGAACCTGGAGTAGTCAATACAAGATCAGGCCTTGATTTTAAGCTATGTGGAGAAATTTGGATTATAATTTAAGAACAGTCTCCATGCCCTTGTCATTTTTCTTATTAACTAAGGTATGCTGTATTCAGGATCTCTCGTGGTGTAGCTTCTAAAACACTTTTTAAAAATTAACAGAAATTGCCAGTGATGCTGAGTTAATAAATTTGTTCTTGATGGCATCTCAGAAATGTTCATTGAGTTCTTGTTTTGTACATGAGGACACTGATTTCCCTGGAAGACAAGTACCATTTCTTCCGCTTAGGCCAGAGCTAAGAACATGACACTTCTTTTCAAGCAACAATTTTCTAGTCTTTTTTGAGTTTCAGTTTCAGACAAGGGTCAAGCTCTACCCATGGAAAGTGGAAACTGCCAGGTCAGATACCATTCTGATGTCTGTTTGCAGTAAAACCAACCTTATAATTTCTTTGTTTTTCCATGTTTTTAGTTTCTATATACAAACATTTCTTTCCTATCGTGGTTAAGAGATCTTTTTGTCTTCAGTTAAGCTTGGGGCCTTACTGACGGCGGTTTGTTGGTTACTACTTCTGGTTGGAGGCTTGGAGAGGATACCTGGTTTCCCTTTAGGGACAAGGTTAACACCTGGTTTGCTCTCCTACTTGATCAATAGAATTTGGAGGAGTTTAAAGAGACCTAACTTCACAACATCAAAGGTCTATATACAGGACTGGATGAAAGATAACTTCCACATTTCAAATGCCATTCATTCTGCCATGAATGACAAAGTAATGTTGTGGAATCTTTGTTACTAAATGTTATGAAATAAAATCCAGTTAAAGCTACATAGATAAAGCAATTAAAGCTTAGATGTTCATACATTAACATGCAATCATATAGCTGAGAAATAATGGCCAGGTTTTGACCATTTGTCCTAATGACTCAGTGTTCATAGTACAGGGTGGCAGCTAGAATACAGTTAGGAATCTACAATCTCTTAGGAATGACATTTATTTTTAGCTATGATCATTATGATGTTATTATGGAAGGCAGCATGGACTTGAGCCAGGCTCTGTAGCCCGGGTGGCTTGAATTCGAATCTTAGCCTTGAACTTTATATGCAGTGGAATTGCAGGATAGTTTCTTGACTTCTCAAATGCACTCTTACCTGTTCACTGCTCATCATATTAATTTTATAAGGCAGATTGCATTGGTTTCATATTTAAGGTTAACAGACTCAACTGGAAGCTTTGATAAAACAGACTCGACTTCATTGAAGGCTTTTTATTCTAGGGTAAAGGATGGAGCCTGAATCTTTGCACTTCTTTTAAGCCACAAGGTGATGCATACACTCTTCATCCATGAACTGCACTTAGAAAAACTTTGAATTAGATGTTACAAACATACTTTGTAATTACCCGACTTGTTCATATTAAACATGCCAGGCAGAGGCTAATATTTTCATTTTATGACTCTTTAAACTGGGACTCAAATAATGTAAATAATTTACCTAAGGACAAATACACAGGCACTGAAGACTGAGATCTTGAAAAAAAATACTTCCCCCTCTGTGTTTATTTCTTCTGCCTCCCTTCTCAAAGTGTTATGTTCCATCTCTGAGGAAGACACTAAGTGCACAAGCAGAGGCTGTTGTGCTCTGAATGCAGCCAGAATCTCATACATTTCTTGTATTTCAGGGGGAGAACAGACCTAGGGTCTATCCTTCTGAGTCCAGTCCTGGGACTGGGGCTGCTGTCTTGTATAGCCTAGGGAGCACTCACCTCCTCAGCCCAGGCACACCCAGAGTAACACTGGGATGTTCCGGGATCTGGTCGGCCTGCTTTCTTGCTTTTTATCACACTCACTCTTTGAGGATGTACATGCAGCTTTCCATTTGCATTATTTAAGAGATGGTTTCCAGTAAGGGAATCGGTTGAATTCTAAGTCTCTCTGTGATGCCGGCTGTAGGATTTTCTAACTTAAAAATAAAAACACTTCTTTTTCCTCCTCCACTCGTTTATTTGCTGAAATGCCAGTAAATGGTACCAGCGTTTTCCACACATCAAAGGCACTACTGTGAAACTGTGAGAAATCGTCCTCCAAGGGGATCAGATTCCTTGGCCAGCATCTTCTGCAGAAAAATACAAGCCCTGGGCTGCAATCTCAAAGTTGGCTTAGTGATTGGAGATTAATTGATGTTTAGATTCCTTCAATGCCTGTCAGAGAGGTGAATAAAAACCCATCTCCAATCTTAGAGTGAATATTGTCTTGAAGAAGCAGAATACACCCCCATGTATTTCACATACAGTGTTAAAGAACCCTTTCTGCTGTGGATTCCATCGCTGGACTAGACAATTACATTTCTGAGAATAATAATTATGCTGAAATTCATCTATGTCTAGTCTTATTTATGCCGGCTGCCCACAATACTGTTTACTTTCCTCTTCAAACTTTCAGAATTTCAGAGGTTATTTCTTATGACTTCAGAAACTTATGAGCCTCTTCTGGTCTTTTCTATAGCTTAAAAGGCTAGCTATAGAGTTTTTCATGATCTTGAGAGGCCCTCTATGCTATTTTTAAAGACAATTAGAAAATAGGACCCACACACTTTCCATAATGTCCTTCCTCTAGTTAGCTAGACCTTCATGGCTGTAGTCTTCCTTTGTCTGGCTAACCTATTCCCAAAGTGGATGAGACAGTTAACCTGTTGGAATAGTTTGAATAACTCAGTCCCTGCCTGTTCTTTTTACATAGGGGAACCCATCTGCTTGTAGAAGGTATGCATTTAGTTGAGAAAAGCCTCATTCCTCGAAGAAAAAGTTAACAGCTTTCCAAGATTGATGACTACACAGATGTTTGCTAATTATGTTCTTTAGTAAAAAGAAGTTTACTTCCTAACAGGTGTAAGCCAGAGTCTTCACAATCAACTTTCTCAATTATAAGGATATTGTGTTAGTGTTTGTGTGATTTATTTAATTTAATTTAATTTAATTTATTTATTTAATACTCTTTTGTTTTCCAATGTGGCCAGAACTCAAATGTGGATGACAAACAGCATTTATTGGATTCTTTAAATTCCCAATGTATAGAAAAACCTAGGCTTTTTTATTTAGAGCACTTAATGATAGTTAATATGAGAAAGTCACATGCTATTCATTTAGTGTACAATATTGCTAAATGCAAAATTTGTGCCTACCATTATACAGGCCCATAGAGAAACAAAGCAAAGAATTTTTCCTATGGCTTAAGATCCAGTAGCTGAAAAGTTAATGACCTAAAAGCCTCAGAAGCACTGAGAAGCTCTGGACAGGAAAGTTGACTTCACTGAAGACACCCTTGGGCTGTCAAGAACCAGGAAGCCTTCCTTTACTGGATTCTATAGGTTTGAGAGTACAGGGAAACTGATGTACACATGTAATTTTCTATCCGGCCCCTCTTCTGCTCTAATAAACATCTATAGCTTTGTGCTATGGGCACACAGGCTTTCCTCCCATGGGAGGGACTGAGGCTCTTCAGTTGTTCTTATTAAAGGAACAATTATGTTTCTGGAAAATGCCTATCTATGTTCTTTTATTGCCACAATGCTTTCATCACTTATGATCTAATAGTAGAATCCATGGGAGTTTTTGGATTGGGCTGGCCTCTTATGTGGACCTCTCACTGCACTTCCTCTCCACATGTGCACAGATGTAGGCATTGTCTTGTGCCATGATGTTTACAATAGTAATGGTAGTTTGCACAAAGTGTGAAAAAATTAAACAATAAAAGCTAACCAAATATGCTATGAAACAAATGGCAAAGCTTGGGTCTTCTACACTCCTTGCATACTTTTAGATACCCTGCAATCAAGGTTTCTGCCCTATAATTTTCTTTATCCTAGTGTGTAATGTTCTTATTCTACTTTTTTTTTTTTGTACCATGGCAAGGAAGATGTTGGGCTCAGCATTCTCAACTTTGCACATTGCTTTCCAAGAATGGCTCTGTGTCTGAGTTCATAGGCTTTGGATGTTTGTCCACTTTCAATGAGAACTGGCTAGTACTGGTCTCAGACTTTCTGGGTGAAGTAAATAAGATAATATATATGACTGCTTCATCTGATGTTTGGTTTAGAGTAAGGACTCAAAGGTTACATTTCATTACTAATAATGTTATTTATTAATATAATACTTAATAATATATTGTCGCCGGGCAATGGTGGCGCACGCCTTTAATCCCAGCACTTGGGAGACAGAGGCAGGCGGATTTCTGAGTTCGAGGCCAGCCTGGTCTACAGAGTGAGTTGTCTCGAAAAATTCATTCAACATGTATTCAACAAAGTTTTACTGAGTACATCTCAAATGATGTTCTAGTCTGGAATCCCCATCATACAATGGGTTTCCTTATTTCCAAAGGAAATCTAATCTCTGGGTGTAAGAAACCCATTTTTCTCATAAAGCATCTTTACACTGGGAATATGGAAGTAAATTTAGGATGAATAGTATGTATAAAACTGGAAACTTTCTAAATTGATTCTATTCAACTGTCTGATTATAGCCCAGAAGACCTTAGCCTGGGAAACTTTCATTTCCATATGCTCGTGATCCTCTTGAGAATAAAATCCTTGTAACCATATTTTCAAATATAACTCAAGGCCAGTCATCTGGCAGTCACAGAAAATGCAACATCTTCATTCACAAACCTTACTGTTAGATATTAACACAATTAGTCTTCATCTAGTCTCTGCAACATCATTTTACTGACTCCAGCCAACTTTTTCCCAAGAAGTTACACTCAAAGAAATAGTTTATTTTTAGAAAAGTCCCCCAACCTCATTTGAAGTTGTTCAGTATTTTAACAGATAGTATTCTTGTAATAACTAGACTCCTTGTACTAAAAGCTTTACTTTGCTATAATCAGATCTTTAAAATAATTTGTCGTAATTCTCACCCAATCAAAATACCCCTCTCAACCCCTTAGCCCCTCCTTCAATCCTCATAAGCATAAATTTGCCCTCATACCTTAAGACATCCCTGAACCTTTTTCAAATGCTAGCATAAGTTTGGGTTAACCAATAAAGTATTTAGATAATAATTCAGCAATAGAATGAAATATTTAAAAATCTAGTTGTATGGCCAGACCATTGTGTATCTTTATCTATCTGTGTGACTTTGGGAGTAGATTCCTTAATTTCTGCCAGTGTAGGTCTCTAAAAGAAAATATTAAGACTACAACATATACCAAAAATTATTGTGAAGATTAAATAAAATAAGTTACAGAAATTTACCCAGCCTTGAGCTGCACGTGGCTCACACACTGAATAGCAACAAGCAAATGAAGCATCATTACTATTGTCTTTAGGCCCTAGTGTTCCTTCATGGGGCTTGCTAATTTGATTCTGAGTACAGATATTACATTGGGTTGGGACAAGCTCATAAACATGCTGCTGCACTTTGGGGTAAACCACTTGATTCTCTAAGTGGAGACAAGTTCAACAGTGGCAAGAGTTGAACTATTCCTCCTAGTCTTTCCTAAGTATTTCCCAGCTCAGCAAATTGGCCAGACTGGCAAAAATCTTAAGGAAATGTATTTTGTAAGAAATAAGCAGAGAAACCATTTTAACTTTAAAAAAAAAAAGCTGTTTATGCTAATGGATAGTCAATTGGGTACTTTTGACAGAAGTTTTAATTTACAACAGAGAAACAAGAGTTCCTCAGCAACCTGGGAAGAGATCTCAACCCATGATGAGAAGACACATTTGCCTGTGCAAGGAAAGGAGACTTTGCAGAGCATTTCTAATCCAAATACCCCACATCTAAATTGTTCCCAGATCAAAAACTGTGATAACCAGTTGTCTCAGCAGAAAATCACACATTCTGAACATTTGTTTCATGCGTAAATTTACTAAAAGTATTGTACAAACTTGCCATTAGCCTATGAGTGTAAGGCATATATGATAAAAATGAGTTTTATGTTTAAATTTGAATCCAATCTCAAGATCACTGGTTTTGCATATGAAATATACCAAAATCCAAAGTAAATCATAATCACAGACACTTTTGGCTTTAGATATTTTGGAATTAAACTTATCAAACGATTAGTGAATTTCAAAAGTTGATTTAAAAGTAGTAACGATTTTCTAAGTTTTCAGTGAAGTTGTATGTGTTATTGCATATTGTTGAGTTAATTTATCATCTAGAATGTATTGTTGGGCACCAAATCCATAGGAAAGGTCTATTCTTAGAGATGCAGCTTCTTATATGAATAGGTAGATTTTTAAATTATTATTAATTACTGTGCTAAATGTTAGGGAATTTCATTCACAAATGTACCTGGAAAAAAAAATAAGACAAACCCAAAGAAAATAAAGGTGTTGGTTTGATTCTTTCCCTGACTGGATTAAGTGAGTTTGGCAACAGAGTCTCATCAGCATGTATTAAGGCTTCATTATAACAAAGGCAAGCCTTGTTTAATATGATATATGTTTGTGTGATAGAAATTAGTTGAACTTTAGGACTAATTTTTTTGTCTATCAAACTTTTTTGGTTATTTTATTTTTTAAATTTTCTATTGGATATTTTATTTATTTGTAATACAGATGTCACCCCCTTTCCTCATTTTCCCTCCCTAGAACCCCCTAACCCATCCCCCCTCCTTCTTTATGCTTTTATACCATTTTAATTACATGTATGTATTAAGGTCAGTTCTAGGTTGAGGAACTAGCAATACAATAGATGCAAATAGTCAAGGAACAATCAAGACAATAAACAACAAATAGTCAAAGAACAAACAAGGCAATAAACAAAATTCTGTGAACATTCCCATGATCACTGTTTCTAAGGGCTTATCAGGATGACCAAAGTATCTGAGCCAACTTCCCTGTCCTAGCCCAAGTTCATTTTCATGTCTGAAGCCTACTTCCTTGCTGTAGCCTAAAATTTAGATTCCTGTCTGAAATTTCTTCTTTGTTCTAGCCTAGTATTTAAATTCCTGTCTGAAATTACTTCTTTGTTCTAGTCTAAGATTTAGATTCCTACTGGAAATTACTTCTTTGTTATAGCCTAATATCAGATTCCTACCTGAAGCTTACTTCCTTGTCCTTGTCCAATGTCATATTCCTGCCAAGCAGCCCAATTCCTTGTCCTTGGCTCATGTCAGATTCTTGGGGCCAAGCAGCCCCAAAGGCTCTCCACCTCTCCCCCTTTTTATTTCATTAACAAGACTGAGCCTGTCTTTGGTTGATCTGACAAGAATGCCTTCCTTACCCATCATGGAATTTGCATTATCAAAAGCAATGCATTTCTGTCTTAGGTTGGTAAGGCTCTGTGCAGAATCTTACCTGTCCTTGGTTTGCCAGCCTGTTAATTAAATAACTCTGTCTGGGGGTCCATTTTCAGGTTCAAGCCATGTACTTTGGCTGGTTATTTTATTAATTTACATTTCAAATATTATCCCCCTTCCCAGTTTCCCCTACACAGACTACCATCTCCTCCTCCTCTCCCTGCCTCTATGAGGGTGCTCTACCACCCACCCACCCACTCCTGCCTCAGTGCCCTAACATTCCCCCACACTTGGCTATAGAGCCTCCATAGGGCCAATGGGCTCCCCTTCCATTGATGCCAGGTAAGGCAACCCTCAGCTACATATGCAGCTGGAGCCATGGATCCCTCCATGTTTACTCTTTATATATTATACCTAACAGGAAGATCTATGTTTGTTGAAAATAAGGAAAGAGTCAAAGAGGATCTTTGTGCTAACAAATCTTACATAATTTTTTGTTTTCCCACACCAGTTGTTTCAAGTGATATAACCTATAGTCTGCTTTCAAGTGGTGTCAACATAATCACTGAAAAATTCATCAAACACCCTTTTCTTTATGCTTAAATAAGTATGAGTTGATTATTTTTTCTTCTTTCAAATTTATTTAGTTCATTGACCTAAATCTACTAATGAGCTATATGATATCTGAATTTGAATTTTACTGAAAGAGGTAATCCCAGCAAGCATATGTGAAAGGGGCCAGAAAGTGTAAGCTAAGCTAATGAGGTGCTAGCTAAGTTTCCTGAGACAGTAAGAGTACTCCCAGTTATGTATGTGAAACAAGGAGGCCAGAAGTCAAGCCTGGCACCATTGATTGAGTGTAACTCCTTAGATATCAACTCTGCACTTGTATTTTCACACTGTGCTAGATAGATTTATATTGCATCAGAGTAAACCTCTAGGCAGAGGTGAAGAAGGAATGCTTAGAGATGGAGGTGGGTCTCCATTCTCTTGAAATTGTCACTACAGTTGCAACTGAAACCAAAGGTGAGCTGTAGAATGAAAACATGGAACACTGAAAACATCTGGGGGTAACTATGGCCATTCCTCTCTAAATACTACATCTTTTTCTGAGGAGGCACCAAACCAAACTTGATCTTTTAAAGAGTCATTGTCATTGGCTTTGTATAAATACTCCTATATTCTCAGAAGTGGATATGAAGATCCAAAGAAAAGAATTGCTGTTAAAATGAATTTCTAGAAGCATGAATAATTCAATGTCTCCATCAAGGGACATTTATATCACCTCAGCTTCTCTAAAAAAAGAAAGGACTGGAGAAAGAATAAGTGTTTGTCCATGCTGAAGAAATAGGAGGTGTATTTTTATAAGTGATGCAATCGCCACAAGAGGAATTTTGAGGCAATCTTCAGGAGATAGCACACAAATGAGACTGACTTTTTGTAGAGGAAAAAAGTTTGGGGACACAGACAATCCCCACTGTGGCTGACTTTCACTTCATTCCTTTTCCCCATTGAGCACATCTATACACGTGGGTATTGACTATAGATCTGAAGCAAAGATAGCCTCCATTTCGCCTCCAGTATAGCAAGATCCCCTGCAGTGAAGAGTGGACAGCAGACAAAGTTTAATGCTAGCTACCCTCTGATGTCAGAGGGGATCAGGGCTTGGCCTACCTGAAGGCAGGAGCAAAGTTTCCTTTTTATACTTTCATTGACATAAAAGTCTGAGTTTCTGAAGTTTTTTTTGCAAATAGTTTCAAAGACTGGAGTGCCCAGAAAAAAAAAAAGTCCCATAGCAAATAATCATAATTTTGACATAGCAGAAATCTTGTGAGCTTCCCTGATTGGTTCACTATTAGATTCATGAGAAAAGGTGGTGTGACTCAGAGCCACGGAGAGTGAAGGCCAAAGGGATTCCAGGTATCTGTGTCCTCCAAGTCTGCTCTACTCTTATAATACAGAAAGAATCTATAGGGCGCAGAGGAGAAATGGGAAACCTCACAAAATGATGAGCAACCACAAATTGATGGATTTCACCTCACTGTTCCTTTAGATTCAAAGTCAACAGTAATTTCACACTGTCCCTTCCCTGAGATCAAAACATTTTTATCACACTTTTCCAGGATTTGTGTTTTTTGGTTTTGGAGGTTTTTTTGTTGTTGTTACTTCTTCCTGATGTACAAGACCATAATCTTCAAGCCTAAGATCCTTGCCCTAAAGAAAATGCCCTCTCTACCCAGTGCATGATAGATGTTTGATAAATATTTTCTGAAAGATTAGATAACTAAGATGAAGTATGAAACTAAGTAAGTCAGGGCAGGATAAAAACCATATAGGACTCACGTAGTCTCTGTGACTAATACTATTTCTCATTGAAATGAAACACTGATTGAACCTCTCTAGTAAACAAAGCTTACTTCTATGAAGATGGTATGCTTTAACTATTGTCTTAAAAATGGTTGATAGTATCCCAAGTCAGACATCTGTGGAAATATAGTAATGATGATCCCAAACTCTAAAGGCACTCAGCAAATGAACACAATAATAGACTGCTGAGACTTATATTTTAGTTATGGTTAATATATGTCATGTGAGGCTTTCCTTCTTAATGGGTTTACAGATGCAAAACATAATGGAACAGAATTCCACAGCTTCTTTACCTGGCATCAGAGGAACCACATGGCAGTTGATTCTCAAATTCTCATTAGCTGAGAATCTTCATTTCTTGATTTTGTAATCTTTGGAATTTCATATAAGTGACATCATATGCTGTTCTTCTTCTTATAAGTAACTTAAGTTCTCCATGTTTAAGGATGGGTAGTATTCTACCAGGTGTGTGTGGGACTAAAATGGTCGAGGATTACTGGGGGTGGGCAGAGAAAAGTTTCAAAAAGGAATCATTACATTCTTGCATAAAAGGGATTGGCTCCCACCCCTATTTCAAAGTGGTACCAGAAAGTCAGCCAATATCAACCCTAGTAAGAATTTACTAACCCTATGGTTATCAGGCCTTATTTCTTATTTGACCATATAAGGTACCCCCCCCCCAAAAAAAAACCCTAGTCCCTAGTATGCAGATGAAATATCTTCAAAGACTCCTGTACATGACTACACAAACCCTCTTCTAGAATTTCCTACCCAACTCCTCAGTGGTATAAATATTCCCATTTACTCCCAATAAACTGAACCACTGGTTCTCCAAAGCTGTTCCTGGGTGAGTATTCTTTGCCTGCACAGAGAAGTTAATACCACTTAAGCCAATGAATTTCTAGCAAAATCTTGGTCCGAGTTGAGAGGCTTATGAGAAAATCATAATATTCTTGCAAAAAGGGGGTAAGAGGGGATACAGTTTAATCTGGCCAGCAGATTTACTCTTTACTCCTCCTCAACTTTTCTTTCCCTAAATCCAGCATTATCAGAAACATCCACTTTGTATAATAAGGGCCAAAATTAAAGACTATTGATGATAGAGCAAGATTCTGGAATAAGCATCTCTGTTTGGTAGAATCCTTGAAGAACAGATTAGGTTACTCTTAGGTAGGCACCTAATAGTTCTATTGAGAAGGGAGAAAAATGAATGAGCAAATAAATAAAAACCAGCAGCCAAGTACTCTTTAGTTGAACTGCTATAACAAATCCTCTGTGATATCTAACAGAATAGCGCCTTAGTGAATGTATTAGCTATCCTAGTATTGTTGCTGGATCTTTTCCTCCAAGAGAAGCTTCCAAGGGAGAAACAAGAAGGATGTATAAGATACTTTTTTTCCATATTAACTATGTCTTCATTTAGACTTTCTACGATTGCTTTATTTCCTTAGGAAAATTAAGGAACAGTCACATTTTCACGATGGCAAATTTTGTCTGATGGCTCTTTTAGACTTTATAATAGAGAAAACGGTATATAATCACTAGAAACTGCACTTTGAATTTTAATCTCTCCAGGGCTATTAATATGCAGTATGAACTCCCCTGAAATGCTAGACAGTGACAGGAGGCCAGAGATCCCAGTGACTGTACCATCACCAGGGCAAGTGACTGATATGCCATGGTGTTTGTTAAGATAGATGTGTTAAAGGTACTTCTGACTGACATTTTCCACTTCAGTTCAACTACAAAACTTAATCTATCCTAAGTTAATGAGAATTTTAACCTAATCTAAACTAAAAAGGTATTGTAGTAAAATGCCACTATTAGAAGTGAAATCTAATTCCATTAGCAGATAGTATCTTCTCCAAGAAAAGTTTGAAGAAAGTTGTAAATATCATCTCTTTTGGTGTAAGGGTCACTCTGGCTCTCTGTAGTGACTAAGCTGTAAGCTGCAGATGTTTTTTCTCTGTGTGGTCTATCAGTCTTCTCCCACCACGACTACCCTCTGATCTAATGAAACGTCCCAATTTCATATGGATGGGGTTAATTAGAGAAAATGACTCCTGGAATCAGAATATGCCTTGATCTGTTTCCATCTCCTAGTAATATGAAAGTTCATAAACATACACAACAATGAACAAAACTAAACATAAAACAGAAGAAGCATTTAAGTGCAGGGGATGGTGTTGCGGCCCGAGCTGCACCACGTTTGGGGGCCAGAAATGTTGGGGACTGCTCTATCAATGTTGGGACCTGCACTGCCAAAAGCCTTGGGGATTAACTTGTTAGCCCACACTGCCCCAAGCTGCTCCAGTCTGCGGGTCGGGTTTCAGCAAGAGAGAGTGAGGAATGGAGACCAAACAGAGTGTGATTCAATCCCGTTTATTCTTCAGTCTCTCTTCTCTCCAAGTCCCTAGTTCCTAGTCCCTAGTGCCTCCAAGTTCCAAGTTCCAAGTGCTAAGTGCCTAATGCCTACTACCTAGTTCTTCAGAGTTCTCTAGTCCAAGTGTCTTCTACCTAATGCCTAATTCCTACTCCAAGTTGTACTCAACTCTCTGTCTGCCTCTCTCCTTTTATATGTCTCACTTCTAAGTCACACCATTAAGTCATGCCTTTAGGTCTTGTCTCTAAATCTGATCTCTAAGTCACACCCTTAAGTCACACATCTTTAAGTCTCACACACAACCAAGGGAAAATCCTGGGTATCTTAAGCAAGATGTTATCAGAGTGTGCTCAGCTGTTGTAGGCTATTGTAAACAAGCCTCTTGTCAGGATATATGGCTCAAGATGGCTGCAAGGATGATTGCCGCCTTCTGTCGGCTCCCCACAGGGTGGGGGTACAGGAAAGCTGGGATGACATTTAATGTGATCAATAAGAATGATGTGCTGTATGCTGGAAAACAGCCAGGCTATGAGAGTCACTCTCATAGGCTTTCTATCACAGTCATTATGATAGCACTAGCTAATGTTCAGTGCTCACTGTACTTCAGGCACATGGGCCATGCCAGTTCATTCATCAGGCATCTTATCATTAGTTCTCTCTGGTCACTGGAGAACAATAAGGCTCTAAGATTTTAATGATATTCCCCAGTTCACACTTTAAGACAAAACACTGTGTCATCTGCTGGGACACTGGCTTAGATTTTTTTTGGGGGGGGGGGAGGGATAACTCTCAGTTTTCATAAGTTTTAGTGTACATTGGCCACAGTGGACAGATCAAATCCTAATGGTGAATTTAAAGCTTTACCAGATAAAGGGTCAAGGTGTTCATTAAAGCCCCACTCACTGTCCTTTTGTGCATAGATGCTCAACATGCCTGAATTCCTATCAGGGAGAGAACCCAAAGATCCTTCATCATTCTTTTCTTCTATGGCCTCCCTCATTTTTGCTTCCTTAACCACATATAGAATTCTGTTGTGGGATAGACAACAGGTTTTCACAAGCAAGGGAGAAAGGAGACCTCACAAGTACAGTGAAGAGCTGAGGGTGCAGAGAGAAAGGAAAATAAAGCATGACAAAAGAAGCTAGGGTTTTCCAGAATCAACTAGAACTTTCTCCTTGGATGGGTATATTTAAGGCCAGCTAGTCAGATGAAAGCATTGATCTCCAAGTATGGCTCAGTTTTCTATCTTGGCTGAAAATAATGCTCTCAGTTTTTGAAATATTGGAAAATATCTTTATCTTCTGAGGAAGCTTCCAAGCACTTCAGGAGATGCCATGATGTCTGCTGAAAACACTCTTAACTTTTATGCTAAAATGATATAATATTGTCAATAGGACTGGAAGTCATGTGTTGACAAAATGTTCACTTTAAGCCACTATACTAAGTATAGTGCATCTCTTATCCACTAAATTAAATTTAATTTTATTAGCCTTATTATTTATTATTTACCATGCCATACAACACATACTGATGGAGCAAGCATTTAAGATACCAAGTCCTCTATATCAAGGTCAACTGGGGAGCTAGCCTATTTCGGTAACTACAGTAGCTACTTTAGACATCATAATCCTAGTAAATTTTTCTTTCTGCCCATACAAAAAAAAAAAAAAAAAAATCAGGGAACTCTGCCAGAAGAGGGGACAGTTAAACAGGCCCTTGACATAAGAGAAGGATTTTCTAGTGTTTGCCAAATGCAGTGCTATGATGTCTTGACATCAAATGTGAATGCTAGAGAAAAGCAGGGAGAGAGAGGGCCTGCCTCTGTTTGCCTGGGAGTATTGTTAGAGCCTACATACTGTGTGGACAAGGAAAGGAGATGAGACTAGGAGTGCATGTTGAGCTTTTATTTTGAACATTTTCAAATTCCCTCTCGACTCTGCTCCTTTCCCACAACTGCCTAAATCTTTTATGACCACGACGTTTAGGCTTTCGTAATTTCAGGAAACTAAATGAAGGCAATTTATCACGGCCAATCCACAACTGACAACCCTCCCTAAAGTTATTTGTTTTTAACATTGCTGTCTTGCGCTCTTACTGGAATAGCTGACATCTTAACTATGCACCGGTTCACTTTACAAAACATCTCCATAGCACTGCAAAGAACTGCTGTGCTGCATGAAACATAGAACTGGGAACACTGGTAGTTTTAAAAATGTACCCATTGTTTTTCTGAGTACTTGGCATTGTTTGCCTTCTTCCCAGAGATCTAAAATCCTGCCAGCTTTGAACTGTCTCGTGTTCAGTAGTTGTTGGGTTAGATGAGTGAAGTCAAAAAAATTTGCAGCCTTTTTTTAGAATGGAAAATTTTATTATATTTATCTTGGTGTGGCTGAAAAGGGATCTGAAAGGTGAATGCTTTCGCATAGGAAAATTTGAAGAAATTCATCGTACAGTTCAGATGCAGTATAGACCCTTTAGGTAAGAGGGATTTATTGTTTTAAAGACTACAAGAAAATCTGTAGAGGAGGCTTGGAAACGGAGCATACCTTTCAATTTAACTGTACTTTTCTCTAAAAGAAAACCTCCATTCTGTCTGTCTGTCTGTCTGTTTCTCTCTCTCTCTCTCTCTCTCTCTCTCTCTCTCTCTCTCTCTCTCTCTCTCCCTCTCCCTCTCTCTCTCTCTCTCTCTCTCTCTCTCACACACACACACACAGAGAGACACACACGTACTATACATACATATGGAATCAGCTCGATGAAGTTATCATCAAAATATTAGTAACAATCTCATAGAAAAATGAGGTTTCAGGATATCAGGAATCTCAGTCTTCAAACTTACTAATTTTTATACAAAGTGTAATTGCTGTTAATAAAAAATGTTTCAAAAATGTTTGGCACACTTCTGAGTATTCTTAAATCAAATGAAGTAAGCATGTTTGACCTTTGTAGTTATATCACTAACTGAGTGTTTCTTTGGAGCTGATCTTTAGGCTCTCGTTTTCATTATCTTGTTTTCTCCATCTCATTGTCTGTTATGTGATAGTGTTCTGGGATCCCCCAAACTCTACCCATCCTTCATTCAAGAGTGCATCCAAAACTCTCCACCTCATCTGCTATTTGCTGCCCCCTGCTGGCATCTGGTGACAACAACTTTCTACTTTAGCTGCAGTTGGGTGGCATGCCTTCTTTCTGTTCTACATATGGAAGAAAAATGGGTTCTTGAAAGGATGAAAGAAATAGTCTTGTTAATTTCCAATAAATTCCAAAGTGACTTATTAAACGTATTGTTTATAAAGTCTTAAATAGAACTAATGGATCCCTAAAAACACATGAAACATATTAACTCCACTAACCCCATCTCCTTTTAGGTGGCAATGGCAATTCCTACTCTGGATGAGTGAAAGACTGCACGTGTCTATCTCATTGGTTTTACGTGGAATGTGAACTTGCTATGACCTCTATCCTTTTCTTTATTGTTTTTCTGTTCTCATTCTCTTCATGATGGAACACAAAAATGTTAACCAGGGGATACAGTCACATAAATACTCAACTGAACATATTTGAACCTCTTGTGTGCCTCTAACACGCATGCTGGTGGATTAGGTATAGTTGTGCTGAAATTATTGAATATAAATAAATAGTAGGATGGTGTTAGATTATATACTTGTATCTCTCAGTTAAATTTTGATTACCAATATAAAGAACGAGATGACTCAGAACTCTGAGATCTAAGCAAAAAGAAGTAATTTTGTACTAATATATAACTTAGATATATCCCATAAGGGAAAACTAGAAACTTCATGTTTAGGTTATATTTTTAGAGGGTCTTTAAAACATTTATATCTTCAGTTGGTCCTTTTAATTACTTTTCTATTACTATGAGAAAATCATGTGACAAAGCTGACCTAAGGGAGTAAGGGATTTTTCTTGGCTTACAGTTTTAGAAAGTTTCCCACTCTATGGGAAACACATGACTCCAGGCAGGAGAGACATGGGGATAACAGTAGAAGGCCCAGTGGCCACATTGCATTCACATTCATAAAGCAATATCAACAATAAGTGGAGCCCCAGCTACAAAGCCTCAAGGCCTGTATCCAGGGACCGTGTCCTCAGCTGAGGTTCCACCTCCTAAGGGTTTTACAACCTTCCCAAACAGTGCCACCAGGGAGAGACCATGAGTTCAAATTAGGGAACAAGAGGGACATCATAAAACCATATCAGTCTTTTACTCCTTCTATTTCTGATGTATCCTGTAGGCCTGTAGTTTTCCCTTCTCACCTCTGCAGTACAAATTATCATTCTACCACTCCCTGTTCTTGCTAAACTTCTGAGTTGATAAACCAGTATCTGTGGGTATTTTTGCATTATATCAAACAAAACCATTTAAGATCAAGATACCCTATGGCCCATTGTGTAATCTACTTCATGTAGTCAGCACATAGACTTGTGGAGAATTCTCTCTATACTCTCCCACTCCCTCCATACCACCAGCTATGTGGTTAAACTTAAGAGGGATGACATTGGCAACAATCTCATCTTTAAGTAAGTGGTGGGTTTTGCAGCACAATCAATGGACAACTGGTTTTTTTTTTTTAATTTTTACATATAGTATAATTTGCCTTTGTATGTTAATGAGTTTTTGAGTTTATCATTGTAACTGAGGGAACAAATATTTGGAGGCAATTTTACATTATTGTGAGTAAGCTATTCATTATGGATATTTAAAAGGATGAAAAATAGAGTCTTCAGATCCTGTAAAAAGGAACATAGGCATCAGCATAGCAAAGGGAGAAACATCACTGGTGTTAGAAGTCAGAGAGCAATTGGCTTCAGAGGTCAAGTGCATAGCATAGAGACTTAGTACCTTCACAATAGAACCTACAGGGGCAGAACTTACTTATAGAGATCCCAGAAAAATCTGCTGAGGTTATAGATTCTGACTGAGGGTACATCTTTCTGTTAATAGGGATATGTTTATTGTCTTCATTTTTAGAGCCTGGTATTAACTGATACATGTGTCCCCTCTTCTCTCAGAGTGCTTGACACACGGTTCTTTTCTTTATTCTGCCAAGAAAACTCAGATCATTCAACGTGTTCTCTTCCCTCTGTGTGGAAAGTTGGCCTGTCTAGAAGTTAAAGATTCATCTCCTTTAGTTACCTAAAAATAGACATAGTTCCCCATAAATATAACCTGGTTGTTTTAGGACTGTAGTATTTATTCAACTTCCAAATGGACATAAAAGGTGGGAAGAGGTACTTGAAATCAAAGTCAGACATGGTTGGCTGTGAATTGTGCTACACCATTCTTGGTTGGAATATGCTTCTTGTTGGCCCTTTGGAGTTCTTTAAACCTGTTCTCTTCACATCAAGTGGAAAATAAAAGGAAACCAAGCCTACATGGAATGACATTGGCAGAAGTGTGTTAAAAGAGTGTGAAAGAGAAGTGTTGGTTAAAAGGCCAGAGGAGTAACCAATGTGTCCAGGTGACAAGGGAAGGACAAGCTAGGATCTTGACTGAATCTTCCAGCCAAATGATTGTTTTTTTTTTTTTTTTTTTTTTTAAATAGAAATCCATCTGAAAAGAAACAAGGTATATGGTTAATTAAAATAAGAAAGAATTGTTTGGTATAAAAATTCTTATTAAAAGTCAGAGAAGGAAAGAATACCAAAGACCAGATTCTGAAACTGTACGAAGGGCAAGGATTTTCCTAATTATTATTTTAGAATCTCTCACCGTACGTGGTTCCCCTGGAATTGACAAAGTCATTTGATGAATCATTGCACACCATAACCTAACCTTACCATAGCCTAGCTTAGTGAGACCTGGGCATGGATGCTGACTCTAGTCTTGATTATTACTTGTGCCAGATGTGGTACTTTCCTGGATTAGGTGGCTTGACTTAATGATATATTTTTAGAAGACTAGAGTTATGAGTCAGATGACCTCAGATAATCATAGATGTTTATGTATTAGTTTTGCTGAATTTGTTATTTACTTCTATTAACATCTATTCCATTTTCTTTAAAATGAGACACATTTCAGTTTACCTTCAACTTTAAAAATGTGTTAAAAGAATACTGATAAGGGAGACAAAATGTTTACTATAGTGCCTAGCACATAACAATGTATAAATTAATATTTGGCTAATAGTTTGTGCTTCCTAACTCTACAATCATACCTTTTGCTCCCAAACCAGTTAATAAGAGTTAACTTTCTGAGTTAGATGATAGGAGTGAATCAGTTTCAGAGCTCATGAAGCAGAGCAATCAAACACCTGGATCCTGAATACTAGGTTTATCAATAAAGCTTGTCTCTAGATGGGAACCTAACAAAGCCAGGCTTTCCCCTTCAGTGGGATATCCTTTTACCCTCTTACAAGGAGAGCTAGTGAATAACAGAGTAGAAGCTTTGCCTTTCCTGCTAGCGCAGGAGGTTAATTTGCTGGTGAACATGTGGCTTTCTCCTATATCCATCCTCCATCTGTGATGTTCTGGCAAATGCCGTTGGCCTAGCACTCAGAGCCCTGAGTATACTACACATGCCACCCTTCCCAGTATCTCTATTGCATTAATCCATGGAAATGTGGATGGGGCTAGTATTTAATAAAATTGTGTTTATAGAACTTATGCCAGTAGCTTGTAAATTGTTAGCCTTTGGAGGCTAACCATCATACCTCTAGTGGCCTTAAGCTCTCTGTCACTGCTTTACAACCTCCTACCACATATTTCTGTGGAGAATTGGCTTCCCTGATTTCTGTGGAACCAATTGGCTAAGTTCCAGTTACTGGCTCACCAAGGGTTTCCAGAGCACGGCTGCTCAGGATGCTCGTGTTTGTGCCTTTGTTACAAAAGGTAACACTACTGAAGACCCCAGGTAGGGAACCTCAATTCTACTCAAAAGTCTCCCACTCACTTTATTTCTCAGCTGGGCCTGTTAGATCTCATACGTAAAATTAAATAAGGGATGTAGACTTGATGCTCTCCAAAGGCCCCTGGAGCTTTGGCCACTGGTGCAGCAGACCTCTTCTGAAGCTCTGGGCAGAGGTCTATGTCAGACTGTGCTGGCCACTGTCTTCCAGGCCTGTCACACTCTTCATTTCTTCTGTTTCCCCTCAAATCCCTGTGGTATTTTGGCACAGAATGAGTCATCAGCTGGCTGTGGCATATATCCGGAAATGGACTGCCATCCTCTTTCCTGGCACAAAGGAGAACTGTGACTTTTTATATCCCCACCTATTGATTAATGGCACCTACTACATAAGAATTAGAATGGCTCTGGTCTCTTCGAGCAGCATTTATGAATACAAATCCTCTCCCTCTCTGCAACCTCAGATGAGTTTCACCCCGAAAAGGCTTTGGGAACACTTTACAAAACTCCTCTCACCACTGAAAGGTTCACAAGCATTGTTTTCCTGCTCTGACTCATCTTTGAATCAGTAAATTAAATATGTATAACTTGTGAAGATTTCATTTTTATTAAAGCAAGGTGCTTTGCTGAGAAAATTCAAGATTGAGAAATAGTCAGCTTTTCTCTCTCCCACTGGTTTCCTTTGTTTTGCAGGAGGGCTTTCAGAGAGCTGCTCCCTCTCTGTGGTCAGGTCTCTTGTTTGTAACAGGGTGACTCTGGGACTGTCTTCTACTCTCCTGAGGGTCTGCCAACACCTGAGGATGCAGAGACCTTCTTTGAAGTAAGTGATGGCTGCTTGTCTTTTGGGATCAGGGAAGCCTCTAATGGTGTGTGTACATACTCTAGCTTACTCTTTTCTGACGATCTTCCCACCTAGAATGTTCTCATCCTGCTTCTCCTTCCTGTCTGCCACATTAGCAAACCTGCATTGCACTTTTCCTTTCCCCAAGATCAGTGTGTCACCACCCAAATACAACCTTCTTTGCTTACAGTTTTACTTTTCTACCTGAATATGTATACATGTATCATGATTTTCTCAATGATTGGGTACTACATTAGATATTTTTATTGCCTTCCTCGCTAAATAAGAGGCTTAGCTATTATAGTATTCTATAAAATATATTTTCATTATATTTTTAAGTGTGTGTGTGTGTGTGTGTGTGTGTGTGTGTGTGAATAAATGTGCAGGCCAAAGTCGTGAGGTCCCCCTGAGATACAGTGACAGATGGCTATGAGTCTCCTGGCATGGGTGCTGGGAACTGAACCCAGGTCCTGTATAAGAGAAGTATGCATTCATACTCTGAGCAATTTCTCTAGTCTAAGGGATTTCTTGAACACAAGGGAATACCTAATTTTAAATAATAAATATATACTTATCAATCTCTTTGCTATTAAGGAACAAATCAGCTTTATTACTAATAATGTACAACCTAGATTGTTACCAAAACTTTTGGTTAACAATTGAGTCCTACATAACATAAGAAATAATCTAAACAGTATTGATTAAATAACTAAAGTAAGTGGGCTCACAGAAGGTTTGAAGTGGTGATTTAGACCAAATCCTTAATTCTCTTGATGTATTTTAGAACATCTCCATCCACCAAGTATGCATTTAGTGACACAAAATATCAGGTACCATCCTAGGTACAAGATATAGCAGGAAAATAACCAGGCTTCCTGGGATTGAAGGATAGGCGCTCTACGTATACATGAATAATCAACATTTGGATCCAGATACAGAATGCTCAGCTACTTCTCCAGCACCATATCTGCCTTCATGCTTCCCTCCATGATGATAATGAAATAAACCTCTGAACTACAAAGCAAGCCGTAATTAAATGTTTTCTTATAAAGAAAGAGGATATCTTTTCACAGCAATAGAAACCCTAACTAAGACACACAAGTTTGTTTTTTCAATAGAATTACTTAGGTATATATTATATATTAGAATGCAGCAGCAAACAAAACATCAAATATGAAACTTGATAGTTCTCCCCTCGTGAAGCTTAACTTCTGGCATAATTCAGAAAACCAATCCAAATAAGTTTTTCACAAAGGATGTACATTGAGTGAATAAAATTCCATGGGGATGGGGGAGAGCTAAGGACATGGCTCAGTGGCAGAGTATTTGTCTAGCATGTGCAGCAAGACATAGTGTTCAATCTTCAGAACTGCCAAAACAAAACTAAACCAAAACCACCAAGAGAAATGGAGACAAAGCAAGGATGTAAAGACAAAGAGGAAATTAAGCAGCCAAAGGCTGCAATTTGGCATGAATAAAGCAGAAAAATGATCTTTGCTAATAGCACTAGACAGGGCAAGAGAACAAATCCTTGGAGCTTTAGTAGAAGAGGAGTTAGAAAGAGTGAGCAAGCTCTCTGAGGTGATAATTAATAAGGTGGGGACAGAAGTTAAGGCATTCAGGGCAGATACCAGGTGTGATGGGAGCACTGGGCTTGTAGGTCAAGAGTAAGGAAAACCCCTGGGGCATTGTGAAGGAAGACAGGACATAATCTAACATATTTAAATGGGATTATTCTAGCTGCTTTGTGTTAGAGACTTAAAAGCAGAGAAGAGAACCCATTAGGAGACCATATGGGGTCCCACAAATTTAAAATATGTAACCAGGTTTACTAAAAATTTAATGTGAGTTGTGAGAAAAGAGACATGCTAAGGATAACATTAAGAGTTTTGGCCTAAGCAACAGAAAGAAGAAATGGAGTTTTTATTCCTTTAGGTGACATATGTTGGCAAGAGTGGGTTTGAGTTGCCCGTGAAAGTGTTAGGTGGGCAGTTATGTGTAACAATATAGGGCTTAAGGATACAGTTCAAATGGGTGATTTAAGTTGGTCATTCATTAGTATACTGATGGTATCAAAAGCTATATGGTAGAATGAAATAGTCAACAGAGTTAATGTAGATAGAGCAAGAATATATAGTATCTGAGAAGAAGGGATTCTGAGGTCAAGGATCTGGAACAATGAAAAGAACCAAAAACCTGGGCAGCTTATGAGGGCTGAAGGAAACCAGATCACAGCATGCAGGAAGAAGCTAAACAACAAGTGTGTGTGAAGGAAAGAGCCATTTTCAAATGCTCTAAAGTAGGATGTGGACTACTGCAATGTTTCTTGCCCAAAATCCTTGTGCTTTTACCTGAATCTTCAAAATATCATTAATGTTAGCATCTTTAAAAACCATTGCTTTTATTATGTCTTACTCAAAACAGCTTTCACTTGCTTGGATTATCATACCCTAAATGCTTAAATGTCTGAGTTTTCTACTAAACGTGTCAAGGGGTCAAGAGAGTCCACATGTGACTCTCCACTGGGGTAATTGGTCTCTTGGAGGTTCCTGACCTACTATGCTTTCCTCATGCTGCATGCCCCATTATACAGTGTTCTATACAGTATTCTGTACTGCAGTCCTCTCCTCTCCTTTCCTGAGGACCTTGGTCTTCTTCCAGCTCCAGCTGAAGACCCTCCCATGAGTTACTTTCTTCTATCTCACTTCCCAGGCTTCATTCTTCTGTCACCTACCATGACATTTGCACTGTTACATGAGTTTTCAACAGCCACCAGAGCAGCTGTCTCAGCTTATTTGGGAGACTGGAAATTTCTTTAAAGTAGGGGCCATGCTTGAAACCCTATAACTTTTGTTGTTTATTGTAAAACCAGCTCTTCAGTATTGAACACTTAATCCTTCAGGCACATTTTGAATCACAAGGGATGCGAATGGGAAGGTAGCTTTAGATATTTGGTTGGGTTAGATATTGTCTTCTTTGTTTCATACCAATGGAGGCCTTTCATCATATAAAAATCTATAATAGCCCTCAGTTAAATCACGAGTAAAAGTAGAGCTGCTGAGGCTGAGCTTGAGCGCAGGAGGCCTGGGCTTCGCCCTTTATGTGTTCCCTTGTTTTAGTCTCTTGTTCCCTTACCCTGTAGGTGCCTCAGAAGTAACTACATGAAACTTTTTATTTGCAGATAAGGAGTGTGAAATTCAGAAGCCATTTATTAAAGAAGGTACTAAAGAAACTTAAGGGTTAAATCCTCAAACACTGTACTTTACTAGTGCTACAGAGGAAGAATATATAAATGGCTAACTCACAAAGAAGTGAGAAGTAGAATACAACTGATAATTTGGTTGATAGTCCATTAATCACCATGGCCTGTTCCTCCCATTTTTTTCTTTTTTAATCTTGCCAAGAGGAAGGAACGATAACATTAGACAGGAGGACATGTGAGGTATTCTGCCTTTCACTTCTAGGTTAAGAGATAAACATGGGATTTGTCCTAGTTAGGTTTTGTTTGTTTGTTGTTTTGTTTTGGTTGGTTAGTTGGTAACTTGACACAAAATAGAGTGTTCTGAATGTAGGAAACCTCAGAGAAAATGCCTTCATAAGATCTAGCTATAAAGCATTTTTGTTGTTGTTGTTGTTTTTCCAGGCAGGGTTTCTCTGTGTAGCCCTGGCTGTCCTGGAACTCACTCTGTAGATCAGGTTGGCCTTGAACTCAGAAATCCACCTGCCTCTGCCTCCCAAATGCTGGGATTAAAGGCATGTGCCATTACTGTCCAGCTATAAAGCATTTTTTAAATTAATGATTTAAGCAAAATGGCCCAGCCCATGGTGTTCCACACCCCTTTTCGAGTCCCCTTCGCCCGCGAAAGAGACACGTGAGGCAGTGTTCGGGTGGTTACTACAGCGAGGCTTTATTTTTGTATCAGCAGAAGCGGAAAGACCCAAAGCCTGGGAAAGGCACTGCTATATGTACCCTAGAGTGGCATGTTCACTTCTGATTGACTGTTCACTCATCACCCCATATTACGCCCCGGGGATGGGCAGTGACTTTGGCGCACTTTTGCCTTTTGCACCTGCACAGTTAGTTGTTTACTTGTGGGAGCACAGGATGCCCGTGCCATCTTGTAATGGCAAATGCTGTCACACTCACTGCGGCTCCTAACACCATGGTAGTGTTATCCCTGGGCTGGTGATTGAGTCATGAGAATCAAGCCAAAAAGCATCACCCACTCATGACTTTTGAATCAATTCCTGCTTCCAGGAGTTGAGTCCTATTTGAGTGGCTGTTCTGACTTCCTTCAGTGATGAATAGTGCTGGGGAATTGTAAGATGAATAATCTTTTTCTCCCCAAATTTCTTTGCTCTTTGTGTTTCATCACAGGTATAGTAACCCTAAGAGAAGTTGGTACTAGGAATGGGGTATGACCTATGGCTGACCTGACCATGTTGATTTGGGGAAAATTGTAGAAGGACTTCAGAACTTTGTTCAAGAATAGCCATTGAATATTCCATGCTTGGTGATCTGTTCTGTAGGAAATGGGAGCAAGAATGTTGAGGACAGTGAAGAAGATGGAGGTATAGATTGTGAAGTTACAGAGGGAAATTTCAAGTCTCTTTTCAGGTCGTTTGTTATTTTGAATTAACATTCTGTGGTTCTGGTTAGCTGGGGCTGAAGAGCCAGCTGTGATTAACAAGATAACAAACTACTAAAGTGGAATTTTTAGCAATACTGGGACACTTGATGATTGTCAGAAGGAGTCGAGAAATCAGTGGTAAGAGACTAGTATCGTGGAGGTAAACTCTTCTGGGAAATGTTATAAGAGCGCACACAGAAGCTGTGTTTCAGAGACAGCAAAGGTTGTATTTTACACTGGTAGCCAAACTCGGTAGTGTACGAGTCACCAAGGTGGTTCTGGTTTGAAGACAAGAAAGGTTCATAGGAAACAACTGAGGCTTGCCACTATAATAAGCCATTGGTGAAGCTGCAGCCTCAGTGGCAGTTGAAGGCCCAGGATTCAAGGGGTCATGCAGAGAAGTTGAGGCTTAGGACCCCGAAAAGGACCTATTAAAGACTATTGGTAAAAGTACAGCATAGTTGAAGAAGAAGACTACAGCATTTTGGAGATGCTAGTTCCATGGCATGACTAGGAAGAACAGCAGCAGTGGATTGGAGCCAGCAGAAGCCTAGAAGACAAACTATGTGTGCTGCAGAGTATGGAACCAGAGAAGTGACTCAAGCCCTTGAAGAAGCCCAGAAGATAATGAGTGAATCCCAGATATTACAAGTTATTTATTCTGTTGGAGTTTGGTTTTGCCTTGCTCAGTAAGTGGTTGTGCCTTGGTTTTTCCTTATTGAAGTAAGGAAGTATTTAACTAATTTTTATTTTACAAGTTCCTGCCATTAAGAGACTGACTTTAAAGAGATTTCGGGTTTTAAAAGAGACTTTGGATTTTTAAAAAGACTGAATTTGGGGGCTTAAATTTGTAAAGACCGTGGGACTTTTAAATTAAGTTTGTGAAATGGTTTTTGTTGTAATGTGAATTTTGATGTGTGGTTTTGGGGTGAATAAAAGAGAAATGATTCTGGCACAACAGTGATATGTTTGTGTGGCAAGGGGTCAATTTATCCTGGCTAGTTTTTTTGAGGTTTTTTGTTGTTGTTGTTGTTTTTGTTCTTTGTTGTTGTTGTTGTTGTTTTTGTCAACTTGGCACATGGTTGAGTCATCTGAAAGGAGGAAACTTCAATTGAGAAAATGCTTTCATAAAATCTAGTTTTAAGGTATTTTCTTAATTAATGATTGATGGGGGAGAGCCTAGCCCACTGTGGGTGATGCCATTACTGGGCTAGTGGTCCTGGGTTCTGTATCAATGTAAACTGAACAAGCCATTGGGAGCAAGGCAGAAAGCAGCACCCCTCCATGGCTTCTGGACCCACTCATGGCTTCTGTCCTTTGAGTGCCTGTCCTGACTTCCTTCAGTGATGGATGGTGCTATGGCAGTAAAGCTGAAGAAATCCTTTCCTTCACAAATTTCTTTTGGCAAAGTGTTTCATCACAATAATAATAACCCTAACTGAGGCAGGATTCAAAAGAAGTTCTTGAGGGGTGATGACTGAAGGTTTTTTGTTTTGTTTTTGGTTTGTTGTTGGTTTTTTTTTTTGTCATAGAAGACCTATGCCACAATGGCAATAGCATCCAGACAAGGCATGATAACCCAGGCCTACAATCTCAGCACTCAGGAGGCTGCAGCAAGAGGATTGCCATAAGCTCAACACTAGCCTGAACTACATAATGGCTTTGAGAACAAGAGGCTACAAAAAAAAAAAAAAAAAAAAAAAAAAAACCAACAACAGAACAACAAAATAAATGAATAAATAAATAAATAAATAAATAAATAAAATTTAAAAACAAAAGCTTTCTATGCCAAGACTATTTTTCATAAACTCAAAACAAAAAATCCAATGAGTTAGAGGCATAAGAAAATATCTATCACATTTCATTTTTTAATTTCTCTGCAAACAGATCTCCCAACTAAAAGATATCTATCACTCCATGTATATGATGGGAGTCATTTAGTTTTGAATGGATTTATGCTATTAGTATCACTTTAGCTAGACCCTTAAAGAATATTTTATAGCATGCTATGTTTCTCTGTAGCCTAGTTCTAATTTTTCTTCTAAAATCCTAGTGAAATGCCTTCTTGAATGGCATATAAAATACAGCCATCCTGGAAGCAGAATAGATGGTAATTATAAAGAATTCTAGAATCTGTATTTTTCACATTACAAAAACTGTGAGTGTTCAGATATATGGAGAGAATCATTCTGTCATCTGTGGGATATTTTCCAGTTTTATAACTTAGGTTTTATTACCACATCCCATTTAATTCTCAAAATAATCCTGTACTATAGGAAATCATATCTACTTTGAAGATGGAGAATTCTGGGATCACAGGATTTATCCATGGTTAGAAGACTCATACTGATGTTTTCTACACACAGGAGAGGAAGTGTTTATTATACTGTCATACATTTTTAGAGTTGGTTATTTAATTTTTTAGATAGAGTCTCACATTTTAGTTTCAGGTTAACCTGGAACTCACTATACAGCCCAGACTAGTCTCATACTTCTGGCAATACTCCCAGTCTAGCTTCTAAAGTGCTGGAATTGCAGGTATAAAGTACTATACCTAGTTAATAGAAAGAAGCATATTTTTTCCTCCCATGTAGAAATTTTTCAGGTATTATAACCTTAATATATTCTGGTTATCAGATATTACTAAACATATAAAATCTACAAATGGTATTCTGGGTAATGGTAGTGAAGTGAAAAGTAAAAGCAAACATTGTACCCTCTATGACAGTATGTGTCTCACAGTCTATATTTAGTTATACTAAATCTATATTCCAGTTACTCTGGGAAATTAGGTAGACTTTCCTTGGGTTTTATAGGTGAGCTCATTATGTGACTTTGTATTGTTACGTATTGGTAAGACTTGGATAATCACAAGTTGTAAAGGGAGAGGCACACATATCCTGTCTTGGATGTCAACTCTAGTGATCTTATTGTAGAGTTCTGAACACGTTAGGTGCTGCTAACCACATGTTATGATAATATGCTATTAACTTTCTGTTATTCATATACCAGAGTGGTTCATGAGTATATTTATCCTTGAAAGTCAAATGGAAGGCCCCATGCCTGTTGGCTAATGCCCGAAAACTTAGCTAGTGACTCTTTAATCCAACTGATTAGTCCTTTAATCCAACTGATAAAATACTTGGCTACAAACAAATCTGGCTACAGAGGACTGGGTTTGAGTGAGTCAATTATTAAGTGGCCAGTTGGGAAACTTTGTGAGCAGAAGTAGACTTTATTTTACAATGTGGTAAGCCCTCTGGGTAATGTTTTATAGATCTGAGCCAGGATGGTTTTTACATTTCATTAATTTTCTACAGGAAGGTAGGGTGGAGACAAAGATGCCACAGTGGTCACTATTAATCATTGAGTCTTTGACCTGCTATAAAATAAAACAGCATTGACATGAAGGTAATATCAGCTAGTCATTAAATTGAGTAATTGTGAAATCATGTAACACAAAACATGATGCGTCTATTTAGACCAGAACTTTCAAAGCTAGATGCTATAATAACTGTTACTTATTCTATACTTACCATGTGTTGATTTTCATTACAGATAAGTTATATTTAGGGATTCCATAGAGAAGGTAGGCCTGGGAAAGTCTTAATATGAAGCATCTATCCTTCAATAAATAAGAAGAGTGTCCTTTCTCTCTTCCTCCTTCTCTGTTTTCTCCTCTTCTTCATCCCCCCTCTCTCTCTTTCTGTCTCTCATTCTTCCTTTTAGAAAGGATTTTTGAAAGAAATTCTGGATGTCCTTGAATTTATGTTTAATCTGTTTTAGTCTCTCAAGTGTTGGTATTAGAGGTATGTACTAAAATACTTTAAAATCAAGCAAGACCTGAACAGCTTTAAACAAGAAAAAATTTCCTAACACTGAGAAGAAAAATTTGGAAGTTCAGCCCCTAACAAGAAGTTATTTGCAATTGATACATGCTGGGAAAGGTAATATTAGTTTTCTGAAATGGAGTGACACACCCCAGGGCAGGCGCCATTCCCAGAATTAATCGACCAACACAAAACAGACATTGTGTGTGTGTGTGTGTGTGTGTGTGTGTGTGTGTGTGTGATTTGCTTTTTTTTTTATTTTTTAACTTTTTTTGTTTTCATTTTTGGCTTGTGGAGGGGACAGGGAGACAGAGAGAGACACAGTGAGACAGAGAGTCAGAAAGAGAAGGAGACATGGGTGGGTAGAGAGGTGGGTAGGCTCTTCAAGGAGAAGGAAAAGGATATTATCAGAATGTACTGTAGAACCACAACAGACTAGTCTTATACTTGTGGTAATCCTCCTGCTCAAGCTTCTTAAGTGCCTGAACTACAAAAATGAACTACTACACCTATCTGAGACATTAACATTACGTTTTATTAGGAAGAAGCACCCCACCCCCATCCCATTACCATACTGCTTCTCTTACTGTCAGATCCACAGAACGAAAGCCCTAGCAGAAAAAAACCAACAACAACAAAAACCATCACCACCACCACCAACAACAACAAACAAAAAAAACCCCACAAAACAAACAGACAAAAAAAAAAAAAAAACTATTGCAAAGATGTTAGAGAGATGATTCAGTGGATAAATGCACTAGCTGCATTGAAGAGGTCCAGTTCCCAACCTCCACATGACAGAACACAATCATATACTCCATATACACAATTCCTTGCAGACATATCTGACACCATCTTTAGGCCTCTGTAGTTATCAGCCATACACATACACATAAAATAAAACCCCATACATATAAAATAAAAATGAAATCATTCTTAAGATTTCAGGAAGAGGGCCAAATGGATGAATGAAACTATTCAGCAAGATAGTAATAATAAAATTATTAATTTTGTTATTAATATTATTAAAATATTAATAATAAAACCTATGTTGCAATTTACATGTGATTTCATTTAATATTTAATGCAATCAATAATGGTACAAACAATTATTATCTAAACAATTCAAGTGGCAAAACTGAGCCTCTGAAAGTTTATGTGGTTTATGGCTACACTGATCATAAAGGGGAAGAAAGCCTGCAGCGGGGCTACAGAGTTCATTTGATTGGAAAGTACTCTGAACCTCCCCGAGTTTGGTTTGCCACAGTGGTCACAGTAAACATTTTTTCTTGTAATAACCATTTAAGTTCCACAGAATTAGTGATTCCCAGAATACATTTTAGAAAATACAGCCACAGAGAAGTCCAGAAGGAAATGACATGTCCTTTATTTAATTGTATTTCTCACTGTTAATCATCATCTTCTATTGATTAACTTTCTGCCCCTTTATATAGCAAGTCCATTAACTCACACCCTTATTTTTTTGCTTTTACAATGGGTACTTAGAACTATTAAGTACCCCATTTATGGTCTTCACCTCTAGGAAGATTCTAAACTGGGCTTGAAACCTGAGAGTGTCTGTCATTTCCCAGCTCTCCCGCCACAATTGCTTTTTTTTTTTTTTTTTTTTTTTTTTTTTTTTTTTTTTTTTTTTTTTTTTTTGGTTTTTCGAGACAGGTTTCTCTGTG
This sequence comes from Arvicanthis niloticus, assembly GCF_011762505.2. Classification (NCBI taxonomy): domain Eukaryota; kingdom Metazoa; phylum Chordata; class Mammalia; order Rodentia; family Muridae; genus Arvicanthis; species Arvicanthis niloticus. The sequence continues at coordinate 80,766,734 of NC_047659.1, read as the reverse complement.
TAGCCCTGGCTGTCCTGGAACTCACTCTGTAGACCAGGCTGGCCTCGAACTCAGAAATCCACCTGCCTCTGCCTCCCAAGTGCTCATAATTGCTTTTAATTAGCGCATCTTCTTTTTCTTCCTGCAGTGAGCTTAGGTTAAACATGGATGCTCATCCGTGGACAAAGGCTCTGTATATAATGAGCAGGTGTTAATTCTTATCCAACACATATCACCCAAAGAATAATTTACAATTTTTCTCTCAGTGGTATAAAAATTCTTTTCGAAAATTAAGATAAACCTTAATTGTACATAATTTAACTTGGTAGTTTATATGATACTAATATATGTCACATTTTAGGACAGCAATTGAAACCTGATTACTCCCGTTGTCTCAGGGGAAAGATATAGAGGTTATATTTAATTATTTTCCTACCTTGCTGTTCTATTCCTTTCCTTATCTGCAAAATGGACAGATTAACAGGCTGCTCAGTCTGGTTGGATGATGGTGTGGAAATCAGTAACAGTTGCAAAACACTTCAAGACATGCTTGTTGAATAGTATGACCATATTCATGTATATGTTGATTTGTTCTATTAAGTTATTTGGAGGCAGCATTGGCCAGACATTGACTCTTTTATTGTTTATTCTTTTAATTATGAAGGGAAGTGTAGTTTTTTGTATTTTCTTTTGAACAACATTTAAAGCTTTATGACCAGAACTTTACTTCTTCCCTGGTTTGTCTAATTCCACTCATCTCCCGATATTACCAACTCTCAGTTTCATAAGTTTTCATTCATGTTGCAAGTTAGTAGATTTACATATGCTCTCCTCTGTGTTCTAAAACGTTTGCAACTGCCAGTAACTTCACCGAAATCTTGTTTATCCTTTAAGATCCAGACAGGGGCCACTAAAAAAAAAAAAAAAAAAAAAACGTCTTTGAAGAAAACTGTTCAGTAAGGGAGTCTGTGTCTCATCACAACAGCTGTAATCTCCTCACCCAGTAGTGTACACTCTGCTCTGTAGTTAGAAATCCATTTTCTTTCTTTACTTTTATGACTTTGCAGCCCGATTCATCCTGCTACCTCCTTATCCTGGTTGCCGAGACACACTTAAAAGGAGCCACGTGCAATTTATCACCCAGGCACTCAAACAATATGGATGAGTCCAAGGAAGTTACCAGGCAAAGAGCTTCATTGGCAATGCTTGCAGGTTAAGGGCTAAGCATATATAGCGAGTGCCCGTTAATCTCTCATGCCATACAAGCCAGGTGGCATGATAAGCCTCCAGTAGAGACCAAAGAGTTTTTCCAAGACTAGTTTTGCACTTGTCCTGGAGAGAAGAGTGTAACTGGTGCTTCTTTAGTGGTAATAAATTAAGAGAATGAGCAAGGGGAAGGGGGATGGCATAGGAGGTTTCAAGGGGGGAGCATTAAAAATATAAATGAAGAAAATATCCAATAAAAAACAGTAAAATAATAAAATAAAATAAGAGAATGAAGGCAGTCCTTTAAAATCATTTGCTTTCCCCAATTGAAACAGATGCAACTCTTACAATTTATAGAAGTTATTTTCTAATTAAAAGCCCACTATTGACATATATATATATATATATATATATATATATATATATATATAAATGCACCTGTGATTAAAATGTTTTATTAATTTTACTGCTGGGAAATTTTTTCAGTTTTATATGTAATCTCTTAAAAAGAGATATTTATTGAGAAAATAAAAACTAAGTTCTTATTTGACATAAGTCTAAAATGTCTTGAATAGTGGCAGGTGCATCCTGAAATATTATTTGATTTTGATTTGAACCTCGTTGCACTTTTGAAGCCCATTTACATCATCTCAGAGGAGCATAGAGTTGTGGCTTCAGTGATTTCATTCCCTTTCTGAAGTGGAATATAAAATGAAGCCCAAAGCCAGAAAGAGAAGCAGTTTTTAAAATTATTCTTACACTCTCCTACTGGTATGACACATGCTATTCTTTCATCTTCTAACAAATTAACTATTCAACACACACATGTATTGTAAGCTCAGTGACATTCTAGTGTCTTATGTTATGAAAATATGAATCTACTTATGAGTACGTAACTATGAATTTTCTACTTTTACATTTAATCACTATATAAAGCTTTTAGCTATTTTATTTTTAGAACTCTTCTTTATATATTTTATCTTTTCCAGTTTTCTTAGTTTTAAAATGTTTTTGTTTGTTTACTAAATGTTATGATATAAAGCAATAGTCTTATTGGCAAATTGGAAAGCAGGTTCTCCTGCATTTTCTTCTTCCACCATCCATTGTGCTTTTGTCTTCATGCTCAACTCTTTATCACTAAATCTTCCTGAACCTCAGCAGCAGTAGCAGTAGCAGCACCACCACCACCATCAGCATCATGTAGATTGATTGGACTGTGAAAACTTTAGTGTGCGACTGAAAAAAAAATACATGTTTCATTTAATCAAAGAGACTGAGTACCCTGGTGTCTTTTGTTTTTCTGCTGTTAATCAGCATGAGCCTACACATGGAAGTAACATGATCAAAAAATTAATTTTTGGTTTTTGAAAAGTAGATAAAAATCTATTTCAAGATATTGTATATATCAGAAGATTGATCTGAGGAATCCTTTGCCTAGGACAATTTGGATCTTTGCTGCAATCCTTAATTTGGGAATTATTGAGGCTTATGTGACAGAAATCATATGAACCACTTCTGAATGTAAATGATAAAGTAATTATATTCATTATCTGTAACCTAGCTCCTAAATGGACAACTGTTATGGTTTATTGTGATAGAAATTTCATGTGGGAAAAATTTAATGCAGTCATTAAAGACATGTATGTCCAGGATTTACAACGTCTGTGTTGCCATGTTAAACAAGATGATACCGCCACTGAAGAAGCTAAAAGTCAACTGTTGCCCTGGGCCTCACATCCCAGACATCTGTGTAAACATTAGATATATGTCTGTGTTTAGTCACAGATTAACACACAGAAAAAGGATTACCATCAACAGTACAATAAAAAAAAAACCCTCTGTGTGCATATTCGTAAAGTAAATGCTTTTGAAAATAAGCATTGTATTTATTTAAATGGAAGATTTTATGTAAGCTTTTCCCAGACTCTTCATGTATCGATTTATTCATCAAATAATAGCTGTTCTGCTTGTTTTCCAACTTGTTATGAAACTTGCACTGAACATTTGTGCTTGAAATAATTCCAGAAACTCTGCTATGACCAAGTTTTTATACTCATTTTTATGTGGTTATTTCAGAGATTATGATGTACTTCATATGAGAAATCCAAGAGCTCCAATCTACACTGCTTAACTGCATTAGAGCAATGTTTCTCAAAGGTTTTGGCATCATAGTCTTTTTATATTTATCAAAAATATTGAAGACATCAAAATAATTTCTGTTATATGGATTACCTACATTGACACGTTGTGTATTCAAAATTTAATCTGTGTATTTACAAGCTTTAAATTTACAATAATAACTTGAAATGAATATATTTCCAAAAGAAATTTATTTAGGAAAAGAAGACTGGTACTATTTCTAATCTTCTATTTTTCTTTGATAATGCCAGCAGGTTTTTCATATTTGCTGCAGTACTAAACCTCTCATACAGTATAGTTCTGATCATATTAGAGGAAGAAAATGTGATGCTATATACAAAAGGTAGGAGTTCTCCAAAATACTTTTTAGATTATTGAGCAAATTCTTACCTAGTACCAATTATCAATTTTAAGTTGTATTCCAGATATATTGTGATTCTGTTGCACTAGACTGTAATAGGTTATCATTAATTACATATGTAATTAAAGACACTCTTCTTTGATACTATAACAGAATTATACAGGTGATAGGTTTTATATTAAAATATATCTTTTTGTCCTAGAATGAATATACTATCTCTGTGTATTTGTAGCATCATTCAATGTTCATTTGGAAAATGTTGCTTCACTGAGTTGCAGTCTGGCTCTTCCCAGGGTTGACTCATTCCATAACACAGCATAAACAACTGTGCCTATGAGCATTACTAATTCTTTCAACAACAAGAAAGAATATATTTTGAACATTAGGAAGATGTACTCAAAGGGAGAGAGAAATTTTTTATAACCCTAAGACATACTTTTAACTGTCATTAAATATTATGGGTCATTTTTCCATTGGACACAAAACAAGGACACAAAGCAAATTTTAGCAAATGGATATTGTACTCTAACAGATGTTAATGGGATAAAACTATAAATTACAAAACATATACAAAACATGAAAATTAGCAATACATTAAAGAATGGTAAAGAAGTCATCATAGAAATAAATTAGAAATTTAAAACTTCCTGGAGTGTCATGAAAATGAAAACACATATCTGGTTGTCAATTCTGAAACTGTACATACAAACAAAAATAGACTCAAAAGGATATGTGTATGTGTGTGCATATACATATTCATATATTTCTGTGTGGCAGTAATAATCAATGGAAAAGAGGCATGGATTTCAAGAGGAACATGTTGAGAGGAGGAAAGAAGATGGGAAAGTGATAGAATTCAATGTCAAGTGTAAAATCTCTTATAGCAGGAAACAGGCACTCATACTGACATGATACAGTAGGGGAAAACCTAATAGAACAACTCATAGCTACTCTGACTACATCAAAAGTCAGAAAGCTTTGAAATAAACAACAAAACAGGGCCTTAGGAAAACAAAAACAAACCAATGCATAAAGCAATAGATGGACAGAAATTATAAAGGCCAGGGTAAAATTTAATGAGATGGAAAATAAAATCTTTGAAAGAATAAATGAGATGAACAAACCAGTCATCAAACTAACCAAAATATAAAACAAAACAAAAATACAAAACCAAGATGCATATTAATAAAACTAGAACTGAGAAGTGAGTTTTAAAATAAAAACCATTGAAATAAAAATTATTAGTTTACACATTAACAACATATCTTAAAGAAATTAGAAAATATAAAAGAAGTAGATACATTTATGAATACAAATGGCCTGCCAAAATTAAACCAAGAGGATATGAATAATTTTATATTAATTAATCACAATTTTGTTACTGTGATAAAAATAGCACAATGAAAAGCAACTTAAGGAAGAAAGGGTTTCTCTCAACTTTCAAACTCAGAGGTTATGAGCATGTGGAAGGCAGAGTGTGGTGGCTGGAGGAGAAACCTGGCTGTTCACAGTTTATCACACACACACACACACACACACACACACACACACACACACGAGAAAGAGAGAGAGAGAGACAGAGAAAGACAGAGAGACAGAGAGACAGAGACAGAGAGAAAGAGGGAGAGAGGGAGAGACAGAGAGGAAAAGACAAAGACAGAGAGATAGAGACAAATAGAGACAGTAAGACACAGAAAGACAAAGAACAGAAAATGGGCAAGGCTATAAACTCTAAAAGTCTATCCCTAGTGATGTACTTCCCCCATCAAGACTTCACTCCTCAAAGTTCCATAACCTTTACAAATAGTATCACCAACTATGGATCAAATACATAAAATAAAAATTAATTCATTCTTAAAATCTCAGGAAGAGCCGGGCAGTGGTGGCGCACGCCTTTAATCCCAGCACTTGGGAGGCAGAGGCAGGCGGATTTCTGAGTTCGAGGCCAGCCTGGTCTACCGAGTGAGTTCCAGGACAGCCAAGGCTATACAGAGAAACCCTGTCTCAAAAAACCAAAAAAAAAAAAAAAAAAAAAAAAAAAAAATCTCAGGAAGAGGGTTAATTGGATGAATGGAAATACTCAACAAAATATTAATAATGAAACGTAAATTTACATGTGATTTCATCTAATATTAATACAATAAAAATGGTACATATAATTATTATCTAAACAATGAAAGTGGTGAAACTGAGCCTCTGAAAGTTTATGTGGTCCAAATGCATGAGCCTATAAAGGATATTTCTCATTTAAACATCCCAATTTAAGCAAATCTATAACAAGATTGAAGACGTAGTAACATTTTTCCAACTGTAAGAACCCAGGTCCAGATGATCTCACAAATTTGATTTCTACCAAAGCACTAATGCATCTCAAATTTTGTCAATCAGAAATGAAAGAATGCTCACAAGTTTTTAGGATAAAGACACAAAATAACAAAAATATTGTAAAAATATTATAGATCATTTGCTTGATACCATAGTTTAAAAATAATTCTTAGTACTGAGAAGGCGGCTCAGTGTGCTTCTCTACAAGTACACCCAGATTCAATCCCCAGCACCAATATGGATCCTGTCAACCATCTATAATTCCAGTTCCAAAAAATCAGACACCCCCTCCTGCCCTCTATAGGAACTGCATGGATTGCAATCATTCAGTACACAGTCATACCTGCAGGGAGAACAACCATAAATATAAAGCAATGAGAAAAAATCTTTAAAACTCTCAATTAAATTTTTGCAGTCTAAAATTCAAGGATGCTTACACGCACACACACACACACACAAATTCACTCACCATAATCTAATAGGTATCATTTCAAGGATGCCAGGATGGTTCAACAAATAAATATTAGTAAATAACGTCATCTATTATATACCACAGAAGTAGACTCAAGGATAGAAATCATATTTTAAAAAACTGGAAATGACTATGGATGAGCAATTGTCTCTGTAGTAAGATGAACATTCCTCTGACCATATGCTCAAGAGTGGTATAGCTGGATCTTGTGGTAGATCAATTTTTAGTTTTTTTTAAGAAAATAGCATTCTGATTTCCATAGAGGTTGTGCCAGTCTTTCTCCCAGTAACAATAAGTAAGTGTTTCCCTTTCTCTGATTCCTTGCCAGCATCTGCTGTTATTTGTCATATTAATCTCAATCTTACTGGACAAGATAAAATTGCAAAGCAGTTTTAATTTGCATCCCTGATGTCTAACACTTTTTAAGTGTTTCTTAGACATTTGCATTTCATCTTTTGAGAGTTCTCTGCTTAGTCCTGTACCTCATTTTTTAATCAAAGTATTTGTTTTCTTGATGTACAGTTTACACACACACACTCTAGATACTAATCCTCTATCAGATGTATGACCTGTAAAGATAACATTTTAAACAATTCTTCAAGAACTTCATAGATGTTATATTAATTACACCCCCTTTTCTCTCAGTCTCGTCTCAGATCCTTCATCGCCTTCCCAGTTCCTTACTTTTTTTATGTCCTCCTTTGGATTTAATTTTTAATAACTAACCAAGTCTAGTTCTGCTACCATATACTTATGTGTGTGAAGCCACACTCTAGAGTACTCTTGACTCATCACGGACTATACTCTCACTTAGTCTCACTTACACTGAAGCCATCAATTGTCAGAAGTTCAGTCTTGGGAATCGTCCTTTCTCCATGCTAGACTGTTGCCTTGCTTGATCATGTGTAACCACAGCTTCTGTGAGTTCATGAGTGAAGTGATCCTGCTATGTTGAGAAGACACTTTTCACTATGATACCCTCAACATCTGGCTCCAACAGTCCTTATACCTCTTGGCCAAGATGATCTTTGAGCTTGAGAGAGAGAGAGAGAGAGAGAGAGAGAGAGAGAGAGAGAGAGAGAGAGAGAGAGAGAGAGAGAGATTGATTCATGTTTGTGGCTGAGCATTCTACTCACACTTTTGCTCTGCACTTTGATCAATTGTGAACTTCTATGATAATCATCACTAAGGTTGTTTGATAAAGCAATGTGAAAATCTGCTTTATAAGCTTCATATAAAACCCCAGCTACCTAATGCAGGGGACAATGCTCTTCTTAGAAGTTATAGGAAACAAAGGCCTCCCCTCCTATTGATGCCAGATAAAGCCATCCTCAGCTACATGTTTAGCTGGAGCCATGGGTCCCTCCATGTGTTCTCTTTAATTAGTGGTTTAGTCTCTGGGAGCTCTGGGGGGCCTGGTTAGTTGATATTGTTGTTCATCCTATGGGATTGTAATCCCCTTCAGCTCCTCAGCCCTTTCCCTAATTCTTCCATTGGGGTCGCCAGGCTCAGTACGATTGGCTGTGAATATCTGCATCTGTGTTGGTCAGGTACTGGTAGAGCCTCTCAGGTAACAGCTCTACCAGGCTCTTGTCAGGAAGCACCTCTTGGCAACAGCAATAATGTCAGTGTTTTGTGTCTGCAGGTGGGATGGATCCCTAGGTGGGGAGGCTGTGGAGGTTTACTACCCCAGCATAAGGGGACAAACCTAGAGCAGTGAGATGGGAATGGGGTGTGTAGAAGGGAGCACCCTCATAGAGGAAATGGGGAGGGGGGATGGGATGGGATGGGATGGGATGGGATGGGATGGGATGGGATGGGATGGGATGGAGGGTTTGCAGAGGGGAAACTGGGAAGGGGGACTACATTTTAAATGTAAATAAATAAAAAAACCAATTGAAAAAAAAAGAAGTTATAGGAACCAGGTTTAGACTACTTCTCATGGATTTGTTGATCAGGATTGTTCCAGGATCTCATAATAATATAAGCTATTGGCATTTATTTGGTTTCCCACTAGACCTTGACAGTAAGACCCTATAGCCAAAGACACCACAGATTTTAATTACAGGACATAGAAATCACATTGTTTCCTATCAGGACACGTCCTCCCTGCTAGCTTTCATAATACTGAAACATGCTATGTAGGCTGCCAGAGAAAAATCCATCAACAGTCTTACCCAGTTGTGCATCCTGTGAAGTATCATCATGATTAGGTGGCGAGATATTCCTATGGGGGCAACAGTGACGTGAATGTTATGGAGGTAACCAGTTCTGTAATGGTTGGATTTGAGGAAGAAGCACATACCTAGTACTGCAGATCTGTCTGGCCATGAATTTATGATTGGAAAACCCCAAGGATACAGCAGTGAGCTTACTACTATTACTCTGCTAAACAAGCCTAGTAGCATACTGTTCTCTAAATTGCTATGTCTATACCCATAGGTTAGTGAAGCTCTCAGTCCTCATCATTAAAGTTTCTTCTACTAATGATTATGAGAGATAAATTAATCTCCAATGAAAAACTTTCAATATCGGTATATTTTTCAAGAATTTAAAAATGTTGTTCATGAACAAACATATTGTGTGTACTGAATACTCCTGTATTGATCAATAAAGGAGCAACAGAAGAATGCTAATTCCCTTTCAACGAAGAAAACAAGAAAGTATATATTATACTAAGAAGAAAAGAATGCTAGAATAAGGATACAGAATGAAAACCAAACTAGTTGGTATCTGGTCTTACCACAGAACCTTAACATTTATAGTTGTACTTCATACTAATGAGAAATTATGTTGTACTTCTACTGGATACCAATAAATTGCAGCTCCTCTGAGAGTCCAGATCCTAATCAAGATAACGAAATGAAGTACACTTGATTTCCCTTGAAGCAAAATATGATCTTCGTTTGGGTTTATTTGTAGTATTCCTGTGTAGAAATAAATAAATGAGAATCATTCTATTTAATTTTATTTGTTTTTGCTAAACTATCCACAGAATTATGGAGGAAGATACTCTCCCTCTCCCTCTCCCTCTCCCTCTCCCTCTCCCTCTCCCTCTCCCTCTCCCTCTCCCTCTCCCTCTCCCTCTCCCTCTCCCTCTCCCTCTCCCTCTCCCTCTCCCTCTCCCTCCCCCTCCCCCTCCCCCTCCCCCTCCCCCTCCCCCTCCCCCTCCCCCTCCTCCCTCTCCCTCCTCCCCCTCCCTCTCCCCCTCCCCCTCCCCCCCCTCTCTCTTTCTCTCTCTCTCTCAACTGGGTTTCTCTTAACTGGGTTTCTCTATGGTGTCCTGACTGTCCTGAAACTTATTTTGTATATGGGTCTGGCTCCAAACTCAGAGATCCTCCTGCCTCTGCCTCCTGGGTGCTGGAATTAAAGACAGGTACCACTAACACCCAGCCTTTGGAGAGTCATAAAAGGACATAATCTTTGTTATTTATTTTGTATATTACAGAAAACAATTCCATTCATTGCCTTATTTGTATAACCATCTCCTGAAATAGGTTCTCTTTTATTTTAAAGAGGATGAACAGAAAGGAGGATATAGCAGATCAGTACAAGCAGGAAGTAATATCAGGTTTCACATACACCAGATGTGTAGCCAGCACAGTATAGTGCTTCTTAATTGCTCTGGTAACTTCAAGTTGACTGTTCTCACTGTAGGGCACTCTTTCTGCAAATGTTCTCTTCTTTCACATCCAAATTTTATTCATTTACTTTGCAAAATAATATTTGTGATTTTAAAATTACAAGGAAGTCTTTATAGAAGATGTGACAAAACCAAGAAACCTCCTTAAAGTTCTACTGTTGAAGCATAAACCAAGTTAAATTTTATTGCATATCCTTGTATTTTATTAATTTATTAATGAAAGTCTATACAGTGATATATGTATATATTATCTTATAATGCATATAATACTGTATAAATAAATCATTATGCATTTGAAAAATTACATATATTTAGGCATTTAAGTTGTATTCAATAGTTAGTAGTATAACTATTGAGATGGTTTGACAATGAAAGCACCTTTTCCTGCAAAACAATGGGTCTTTTAATTGTCTGCAGTTTGTGGCTGGGAAAGGTTGGAGCCTGGCTTGCAAGGGCAGCATTGGATGAGACCTGTGAATATTTGCAGCAACTGATAGAACAAGAACTGAACTTAAAATTTTCCATATATTTTATTTGAGAAGATCAATATTCAAAAGCATATGAGGTAGGCTGATATTCACTATAGCTGTCTTACATTTTCAAGTTTTAAGTTTTAAAAATCTGTCTCTCTCTTTCTCTCCCTCTCTCTCTCTTTTTCTGTGTGTGTGTGTGTGTGTGTGTGTGTGTGTGTGTGTTCAAAGATAGTCATCACAGGGTGCATGTGCATGTCAGAAGATAACTTTCAGGAGGAACTTTTTGCCTGCCACCATGATGAAGCAGAGTCTGTTGTTTCTGCTACCTTCAGTTCCACTGCATGCTTCAGGAGACAGGCCCAGGGACTTTGGGACTATTCACAGTGCTCTTCATTCCACATTTCACAGTGGGAATGCAGAGGTAACAGATGCATACCATCATTTTTTTAATTAGTTAAGTCTGTTCCAGGGGTTGAACTTAGTTCATGAGGCTTATGAAGTTAGCAACTTTACCCAGTGAATTGTCTCCCTGACAAACTTTTACTTGTGCATAATGGTGGTAGTGGTAATGTGTGTGTGTATGTGTATGTGTGTGCATATGTGTGTATGTGTACATGAGTGTGTTTGTGTGTGTCTGTGTTTATGAAAATATCTACTTGCTGTTTCATTACACTAGATATTTTCTAATCAACTTAGTACTTGTAAGGCAATAAAGTATACTCCAAGTGTCAATGCTTCATGAATACACGTGCCATATGCCACTATTCACAATCTACAGGTGTGTTTTATTAGACTATTAATGCTTCTGAACAGACACAACACTTCACTCTGCACAATACTATGAAACTCTCCTGGAGAAGCAGCATTTGTTTATTAGATCAAAAGAAAAATTATATTCAGTTTTGACATATACAACATATGGAATTTCACAGCATTACTAGGCAAAACAAGAACTTAACCACAGCTGTTCACACACCGAATTACACCAAATGTTCTAGATTTGAGGAGTGTTCAAAACGTCTTCACAGAAAACGAGATGTTAAAATGTGTTAGCCAGACCAGAGAACCCCTAAGTTGCATAGCTTATATCCCCAGGAAATGGAAAAAAGTGATTACCTACATATTCACCCCAACCTAACTTTTAATAATGCAAAATTTTTTGTTCTCCCTTGCCAAGGCTTTTTTTCTGTATTGTGGAGCTATAAATGATACATTTGCAAATGTTGGTACCACCCTCTGAAAGTGTATTTCCCAGGCTTTGTCAAGTTGACTTATGCTTGTTAGTAATTTTTTTTTGCCAACAAATTAAATAAATAAGTCTCTGTAGCACTACTAGTGTTGAGTGCTTTACTGAGAAAAATAAACAAGAATGTTTTTGAAAAAGGCTGATGTTTTTTGCTTTGTAAGAGATACTGAGGTCAAAAGGGGTGTTTTCAATTGTCCAAACACAATCTTCTGCTTCTAAATAGTGCAAAACAATAGAAACTATCATCAACAACACCTTTATTTTTCTCAAGCTTGCCCTCCATAGAAATGCCTGTTATTTTTGAAATGCATGTTATGTAAAAGTAATAAAAATTTTGAGGAAATTACTTTCAAATGCTGGCATCTATGCTCAAGGAACTAATGTAATCCCCAAAGGATTTTCAGATGTTTATGACATTTTAGGTTTCATCAAGTATAAAAATAAATCTTATTGTTTGTGTTCCTGGGAGCTAGAGAAAAATATCAAAGAGGCCACATGACTTTGGGCTAGGACAGGGAAGTAGGCTCAGATATTTCAGTCATCCTGATAAGCCCTTAGAACTAGTGATCATGGGAGTGATCACAGGAGTGAGCATGGGACTTTTTTTTATTGCCTTGCTTGTTCTTTGACTATTTGTGTTTATTGTCTTGCTTGTTCCTTGACTATCTGCATCTATTGTATTGTTAGTTCCTCAACCTAGAACTGACCTTAATACTTGCATGTAATTAAAATGGCATAAAAGCAAAAAGAAGGAGGAGGGGGATGGGATAGGGGTTTTATGGGGTGGGGATGGGAAAAGGGGATGACATCTGAAATGTAAATAATAAAATATCCAATAAAAATAACTTTAACATAACAAATTCATACCTTTGAAATAAATTCCAAAATATAAATAGAAAATAAACAGAATAGGGTATTGATTTATTGAAATCTGAACAAACATTAACAAATGAATTTTTTAAAATATGAAAAACAGAGGCCACATATATGTTTTTCAATGTACATCAGAAACTGCTGTAGCTCCTAGCAACACTTATGAGTTCACACAGTAAAAGTTTTTCGGTTATTTTGTTTGTTTGTTTGTTTTGTTTTGCTTTTTGGTTTTGGTATTAAGGCAGGACTGCTGCTCTAAAGTGGTGTCAGGACTTCAGTAAATCCTAGAATTAATCACTAATTTTTTTGGATGAATCTTTAAGAAGATAGATAGACTTACTTATGGCAAAAATGTGTAGATATTCCTTACATTGAATTCCTTGGGGCTGGACATAATAAATAATACCAATAAACACTCAAACATAAGGTTTTTCCTAGGTACATAGCCTAAGATTTGAATAAGCCTGTTTGACTCTGGGCTTCCTCAAAAAATCACAATATAAAAGCAAAACTTGATAGCATCTTTGTTCCCAAAGAACTCAAAGGGTTAAAAAAGGACATTTTGTCCTCCATAATATA